>NW_015507179.1:39981-72682 GCF_001515645.1 Sinocyclocheilus grahami
ATAACTGGAGTCACTTAATCATGCAGATTTATGCTACAAGCTTTTGTAGAATTGTACAGTAAGAAAGTTATTTCCCTTAACCAGGAAATTAACGTTCTTAGAATTGACAAGACAGTTGACCCTGAGAGGTCAGCTAAATATCTACAGCGGATCTAAATATTCATAATTAATTATAACTAGTTATGATTAATTATACATATTTCCTCATGAGCTGATTCGTTACAGCGGGACGTCACGGGCGGTTACATCATGACCAGGAAGCTATAAAAGCATGTGCAGTGGAGCCAGCGTCAGCTTTCTTTCATTTAGCGAAGCGCTCTGTGGGAGTCAGTCATATTTATTGTTGTCTGTCAATTGTGAAAGTTCATAAGCTCCAGCTATGTCTAAAGCTCACGCAAAGACAAAGCATTTTAGGGGCGAGAACAAGCCACGTTATAAGTTGTGTGTTCCTCCCTGCCCACGTTACATCACGAGTGGTGGTACACACAGCCTGCTTCAATCCCAGGCAAACCATGCGGAGGCCGGCTGCCCGCATTTCGAGCGCCTCCCACTGCGTGCGCTTCACTCCCGGAGGGCTCTCTTTGAGGAAGGAGCCTTCGCCAGCATTCCTCGCGGTGCTGGCCCCACTTCCTTCCTCACCCACCAGATCCAGCGCCCGATCTCTGGGTTCGGAAGCCCGTTCCGCGGCTACTTCCTCCGAGGGTGAGGGCTCCACGCTCCACCTATCTTCCTCCGAGGAGGTTGACGTGGAGGACGTCGAAGAGGTTTCGTCCCCTCAATCGCCCCAATATGAGGAGCTAGTGGAGGTGCTTATTCGTGCTGTGGCCAAGTTAAAGATCGATTGGCCCGCCGAGAAGCAGGCCGAGCCGCAGCGAAGCAAGTTGGATGAAGCTTTATTGTATGTGTCCAGTGCGAGCACTGGACGCATATGTCCACAGAGCTGCCCTGTGGAGGAGGGCGGACCAGCTGCTTGTTTGCTATGGTCCCCCTTAGAGAGGTCTTCCAGCAACGAAACAGACCCTCAGTCAGTGGATAGTGGATGCCATCTCCATCTCTTATGAGTCCTCTGATCTCCCCTCACCGCTAGAGGTCAAGGCTCATTCAACTCGAAGTGTGGCGGCCTCTAAGGCTTTTTTAGCAGGTGTGTCTATGCAGGACATCTGCAACGCTGCGGGTTGGTCCACGCCCCTTACCTTCGTCAGGTTCTACGGTCTAGACATGTGAGCCACTCCTGTCTCTTCTGTTCTCTCGTCCCTAGCTGTGCAGGCTTCCACACTAGGCATATAATTGGAAGTCTGGTGGCGTGGGCATTCCCGTTCCGGTAGAGTTTTCCGACGCAGCTCGAGTTCCTGAAGAGGAACGTCTCAGGTTACGTATGTAACCATGGTTCCTCGAGGGAACGAGATGCTGTGTCTCTGTGCCATACTTCCGGCATCCCTGCCAGCGCTTTGCCTCATTCCTGAAGCTGACGCTGGCTCCGCCGCACATGCTTTTATAGCTTCCTGGTCATGACGTCACCCGCCCGTGACGTCCCGCTCAACTATTGGACTGATTTCACATGTGATTCAGAGCGTGGTCACAAAAGGCATTCCCGTAGAGTTTTCCGACACAGCGTCTCGTTCCCTCAAGGAACCATGGTTATATACGTAACCTGAGACGTTATGTTCTGATGAGATCAGGCGTGTTGACAACAAATGATGCATTTTGTTTTAACATAACAATACTACCTCTTGTGAAGATGGGGGGTTAACATTAACATTCAATAACCCCCAGGCAGGAACTGCCTTATTCTTCCACAAATTATAAGTTTGAGGGAGACTAAGAATTTCATGGATCAAAGACTGATCCAATCACCATGGGGTCTTTCACTGATCACAGTTCTTCATTATTGAGACCTAAGTGTGAACAATCACTCACTACCTCAGATTGACCAAACCGGTTTTACCTTTTGGAGAGGGGGGTTAATATTATGGAACAAAGGAAAACTAAAATTTTCACATGCATTCACACAAAATTGATTAAACCTTCCTCATATCAATTTACAGAACTGTATATACTTAATAAGTGCTGTGTGTGATACAAGGTATGCAACATTACCTATTAAGGTATATATTGTATATACGAATGCATGGGTCAATGCTCAGCATTACCCATTGATGTTTGGTCTTCATATTTTCAGCACAATGTGTAGGTTAATCTGGAATTGGTTTGGAACGTTAATAATGCATAGGAAAAAAAATGTTTTTTGTAAAGACATTGTTCTGAATGTGGACTTTAAGCTATGCAAATAGACCTCATATCAGAGAGGCCATTCTGTGCCAACCTCTGACAGCATCAGCCAATCAGAATGCTGGATCTGAAAGGTGCCAACTTGCAAACCCTGCCTTCTCAGTGAAGGAATAAAAGGTTCTCTCCAAGACAAATAATGGCGCTTCTCCACTGCGTGCTGTGCTGCTGATTTAAATCTAGCGGTTCTGTTGTGTCTCTGTGTCGCAAGTTCAGTGATGCAGGTAGTGTTGATTCTCTCCGGCCAATCAGTGATCAGCAGAGTTTACACTTCACGTTTTGGTAATGGTACAGTTCACTTGGAACCTCAACCGAGCTGGTACTGAAAAAAAGTCCCAGGTACCAGGTACTGTACCCAGCAGAAAACCCCCCAAAAGTGAACCGTACCATGCAGTGGAAAAGTGCCAGAAGTGTGCTAAGTTATGCTGTGTGCTAAGATGTTGTTGCTAAGTTAGCTTCTGTGTGGTGGGTCTACTGCTAAGCCAAGAGCTAAGCTTCTCTGCCGGAGAAACAAGGACGTTATGCAATAAGTGACTTTGAGGAGTTTGGAAGCTGCCACAGCAACAATGACCACAAGCTTAGTGCCCCCCCAATCTTCTGCAACGACTTCAGAATCTTCTCTTCAACGATCCTCTGTTTGAGATTTCCAAGCTTCCAGGATCTTCTCCAAGGACTTCAGAATCGTCTCTTCAGCGATCCTCCGTTTGCGAGTTCCAAATTGCCAGGATCTTCTCCAAGGACTTCAGAATCGTCTCTTCAGCGATCCTCCGTTTGCGAGTTCCAAATTGCCAGGATCTTCTCCAAGGACTTCAGAATCGTCTCTTCAGCGATCCTCTGTTTGCAAGTTCCAAACTGCCAGGATCTTCTGCAACGACTTCAGAAAGTCAACGTCATTGATCCTCCCTCCTGCGTGTTCCAGGTAGTCCGGATCTTCTGTACAGACTTCAGAACATTCACCTTCAAGTCTCCGGTTTGCGTGTTCCAGACCAAAGAACCTTCTCGGTGCTCAGGAACTCATCATCCACCAGTGCTTCGTGTTCAAGACTGTGAAACGGATCCAATTCCTTTCCTTCCACTGCAATGGCAAGTGGAAGACGTCGCCATTCAGACCCAGCACATGACTAGGCGGAACGTAAATATTACTCTTTCCAAACCTCTTTCCAGAGACTGTTGGCATTAGTGTATTGTCAGTTTATGATGATCTAATTTGCATTAGATTCTACATAACTGATGTCAGTTAATAACAAATAACCCCTCGATGTATTTGTTGAACCTAGAATAAGGTGAACATAGAATACATTATTACTTCCAGGAAACTTCAGTTTATCTTTCCATAAGATAACCATGGTGGTCCATGGTAACATCCAACTCAGTCACTTCCATTTATCAATATTTTGCACTTTATCCATTCATTATAGCCATTTAGTAGTTGTTAGTTAGTCTTGTCTATCCCTTTGTTAATAAAACCTTTTTTCAATTAAACTTGTGTCTTCCTTGTGTTGATAATACAGTAAAAAGGCTCTACAAGTTAACGATATCTCACAAATCCTTCAGATTGGTCAGACTACAACTTCCTATAATTTTATGTAATTATTATTTATTCAACAATCTTTCATGATTGTTCTTTATTGTCAAGGTGCAATTCTTTGGCTGGTGCCCCGTAAAATAGTATGACCAAGACTAAATATTCATATTAATATTTAAGCCCAAAACCATTACACTGGTGGTGCTACTTAATTCTAAAATCACATTTAATTGTGCCCCGTGTTAAGCTATCTAACATCTGATATCACTAAATTTTTGACACCCCGTGTGAGGCTATCTAACATCTGATATCACTACAATAATGTACATTTCTAATAATAAAAAAAAAAACTTGAAACAAAATGTAATATGTAATGCAGGGATTTCTGGGAATGTCATTTTACAGTTTTTCATCATACATTATAAGGTGATTCATAGGTTTTACTTCCAAAAAACATACATTTGACAGTCTTTTACAGTAAAATTACATACAATGCAGTGTTAAACTGTTTATAATTTTCACTGTATGGGTAACTACATGGTAAATTACAGTTAACCAATTAACATGTGTTTACTTTTTTTTCGTAAAAATAATCTAATTTAAAGATAGCAAATTTAAAGAGAATTAAATAGCCATCCTCCATTAGATTTCTTCCCCCTTATTCACTAATGGAAGAGTTAATTTCCAACTAATAGTGTTGTTTAAAGCAAAGTGATTGTACAAGCTGTCAAGGATGATTTCTGTAAATCCCTACCTGGGACATTCTGGAGAGACAGCAAATAACACATTGTCACTCAGTCAGGCATCAATGTTTTGTATTACGGTATAAAATCCCTATTGACAGTGTGTTTTCAAAATTCACATATGTCAAAACACAAGGGAACTGCTAATGTTCAGTATGCCTATGCCATACAAACATTGTCATTGTCACCATCAAAATTGCATACATATCTTAGCGCATTGTCTTCCTCTTCATTTTTTTTCAGGCTTGCTTTGACACAAGCCACCCCATGTGCTATGAATATAAATGTAAAATGGGAGCCCGCTCCATCAGTGAACTATCAGAGGCAGCTCCCACCCCTACACATCCAAACCTTATCTTTACATTCCACTGCATATGGATTTGCTTACTGGCGTCCCTTCTATCAACCACTGCTGGATAACACAATATGCTGCAGAGATTGTTATGCAGCGATGGGATAAATGTGTCCTGGTTTAAATTATTCTATGAATCATATAAGCTGAGATGCATTTTCCTATTATTGGTCATCCAGATCATGCTAATAGTTCATGCAACATTACTGCAAAGTAATTTAGGCTACACTCCTTCACATATTGCTAGTGGTGATGGTTTAGTGTCAGTGTGTTGAAATTAATCAGAAGGTCATATGAAAAGACTGTAGACCTTTCTTATATAGTGTAAGAAACTTAATTCAAATCCAACATGTCTTCCTATAGAGACCCATCTGTAGTTAACCCTAGTTCTGTAAACACAGAGTTAGCTTATTTACAAGAGTGACAGCCATATTCTACACTACATTCACTCACAAAATATTCAAGTAATGACAACCATAATTACATTCCATATGTGTTTACAGAACATAACTACCTTGTAATGCAAGGCAACATTGATGGATGACAAGACACTACTATTCAAATGTTTGAGGTAAAAAATTATCAAAATATATATTTTTAATGTTTCTGAAAGTCTCTTATGCTAATCAAGGCTGCATTTATTTGATCAAAATATAGTTTAAATACTAATATTCATATTTATAATAACCTTTTTATTTTAATATATTTTAAAGGGGTCCTATTATGCTCTTTTACAAAGTCTTGATTTTGTAATGGGGGTGTACTAGAACAGGCTCTCATTCTAGGTTGTTCGAAAAACACATAATTTTTGTATTTATTGTTGCTGTATCAAATGAAGGCCTGCCTTCTAAAATACGAAATGTGCTGTGATTGGTTAGCTGGGCCAGTGTATGTTGTGATTGGCAGCACTCGGCGCATTGTCGGGAAATGTCATGCTCCTTACCATAGGAGAGCTGCTGCAAGCTTCAGTGTAAATATTGTGTCAAAATCAAATCAATTTGAGCACGATTTGAACTCGGATGATTGTAACCACTCTAAGTTTGTCTGCCTTGGGGAAACTAGCGCGTCTCCGACATAGTGATAACACTCATTGCCTTCTCTAGTGCAGCTCAACCAGGTCTCGTCCCATTCGTCGGTATTTGTGATATCACAAATTCCGGAAAAAATGCATTGTTGTACAAACGAGTCGTTTGTTATAGTTTTTGAAAAGTGATTTCTGTTAAATAAAATATCTCCTTTTGAAGTGGACTTTGAGCTTTGCAGATCTTTTTTATTCACAAAAAGCAACATTACAGACTAACTAAAGTTGAAAAAGTGAAAAAGCATAATAGGACCCCTTTAAAATGTGATTTATTACTGTGATGGCAAAGCTGAATTTTCTGCAACCCTTACTCCAGTCTTTAGTATCACATGATCCTTCAGAAATCATTCTAAAATGCAGATTTGTGCTCAGGAAACATTTATAAAAAAAATTTAATAAATACATAAAAACTGGCAAAAATACTCAGTGAAACACTAAATGTTGGCATCTGTACCATTATGTCAATAATCATGAGTTCCATGAGTTCCAAAACTTCAGGGTAATTCACACCCATGTTTAAGCATGGTTGTCAGTTTCAAAACATTTCAGTGTATTTATGGCCTATATATGATCATTTTTGTCTCTAGATACAGCTCTGATTCCTCCTTCGATCTATGATAAATCCCGTCTCTCCTTAAAAAGCTGCTCAACTAGAGGTGTCACTCATGTCCGTAGCACAATATGTAATACTGTGAGAAAGAGATTTGTTTAAAATTCCTAACCATAAGTATTCATACATATAAAATTAATGTTGTCAGTGTTTAAGATTCTCACAGATCTACAAAAAAGTTGTTTTAATGAAGTGGGAAAATCTCTTTGCACTCATACAACGCCATATTTTAGAGCCCCTCAGACCCCCAACAAGGACTAGCTACAAGCTCACCAACCTAGATTTAAGAGTTGTTCACCTTGAGAAGCATAAAAAGGAATTATTCAAATGGTAATAGATGGAGCAGCCTCCTCTCTCTGCTTCCACCCCGAGCCAGGCGATTGTCGGGAAATGTCATGCTCCTTACCATAGGAGAGCTGCTGCAAGCTTCAGTGTAAATATTGTGTCAAAATCAAATCAATTTGAGCACGATTTGAACTCGGATGATTGTAACCACTCTAAGTTTGTCTGCCTTGGGGAAACTAGCGCGTCTCCGACATAGTGATAACACTCATTGCCTTCTCTAGTGCAGCTCAACCAGGTCTCGTCCCATTCGTCGGTATTTGTGATATCACAAATCCCGGAAAAAATGCATTGTTGTACAAACGAGTCATTTGTTATAGTTTTTGAAAAGTGATTTCTGTTAAATAAAATATCTCCTTTTGAAGTGGACTTTGAGCTTTGCAGATCTTTTTTATTCACAAAAAGCAACATTACAGACTAACTAAAGTTGAAAAAGTGAAAAAGCATAATAGGACCCCTTTAAAATGTGATTTATTACTGTGATGGCAAAGCTGAATTTTCTGCAACCCTTACTCCAGTCTTTAGTATCACATGATCCTTCAGAAATCATTCTAAAATGCAGATTTGTGCTCAGGAAACATTTATAAAAAAAATTTAATAAATACATAAAAACTGGCAAAAATACTCAGTGAAACACTAAATGTTGGCATCTGTACCATTATGTCAATAATCATGAGTTCCATGAGTTCCAAAACTTCAGGGTAATTCACACCCATGTTTAAGCATGGTTGTCAGTTTCAAAACATTTCAGTGTATTTATGGCCTATATATGATCATTTTTGTCTCTAGATACAGCTCTGATTCCTCCTTCGATCTATGATAATTTTCGTCTCTCCTTAAAAAGCTGCTCAACTAGAGGTATCACTCATGTCCGTAGCACAATATGTAATACTGTGAGAAAGAGATTTGTTTAAAATTCCTAACCATAAGTATTCATACATATAAAATTAATGTTGTCAGTGTTTAAGATTCTCACAGATCTACAAAAAAGTTGTTTTAATGAAGTGGGAAAATCTCTTTGCACTCATACAACGCCATATTTTAGAGCCCCTCAGACCCCCAACAAGGACTAGCTACAAGCTCACCAACCTAGATTTAAGAGTTGTTCACCTTGAGAAGCATAAAAAGGAATTATTCAAATGGTAATAGATGGAGCAGCCTCCTCTCTCTGCTTCCACCCCGAGCCAGGCGGCATGTATTTCACAGAGGGAAAAAAATAAATTAATAAATAAATGAACCAAAGAAACAAATATAAACAGAAGACTTGCTAAAGCAGATCTCTGGAGAACAGCAAGATTAATGCCCTTATTCACCACTGGATATCAGGCGGCTGCAGCTATACACATGCCTTTTATTGCAGTAGTATTTGTGACTGGCATCTTTGAGCTCCCATTTGAATTGTTTAATAGAAGGCCCCATTCTTTGAAAGCAGAGAGAGAGAGAGAGTCAAGGCAACAGCAATATATGTTTGTTTGCCAGTGCCTATTCTCTGTTCACTTGTGGAATGCATTTTTCCCTTCCCTTATCCTCCCTTTATTTCTGCTTCTTGCATCTAAAGCACAGTCAGCTGTGTATTCCCTAAACATTTGACTCTTTACTGGTGGTCAAGCACAAACAAGCCAAGTCAATCACTAAAGGTATTTTATACTTTTCTTTATCTGACTGTAAAGATAGTGTGTCAAGCAGGGCACATAATGCACTGGACAGTGGGTTACTGTAAAGCCGGTGTTATACTTTCTGCGTCCGCGAGTGCGCTAGGGTCCGCTATGGTATGTGTGAGACGTAAAAATCATCATCAGAGAGTGTGCACGAAGGCTCTGCGCGGACATCAGCATGCCTCCCATTTTTTGTGACAGTAGGCTACTGCGCATGCGCTGGCTGTGTGAAGAAGCCCATTGCTACTCGAACCTGTACAATCCATCGATAAAACAAAGACAGCCAGATGTGCAATAACGCTGAGCAATTGTTTGTTCACATGTTTGTTTATTGTTCAAGCCAATCTACTACGCATGTATGGAACGTCCGCGGTGCTGACCATCAGCGTATGTTCTCGGTAGCATATATCCAATAGTCTACGTCCGCGCTGTCCGTGTATGCGTCCGGATTGCTCATGCAGCGACGTGAATCTGTATGAATAGCTGTGGCGTGACTAGACTCGGGACGAACAGCTGTGGCGTGACTAGACTCGGGACGAACAGCTGTGGCTTGACTAGACTCGGGAAGAACAGCTGTGGCTTGACTAGACTCGGGAAGAACAGCTGTGGCTTGACTAGACTCGGGAAGAATAACTGTGGCTTGACTAGACTCGGGAAGAACAGCTGTGGCTTGACTAGACTCGGGAAGAATAACTGTGGCTTGACTAGACTCGGGAAGAACAACTGTGGCTTGACTAGACTCGGGAAGAACAACTGTCTGTAGTGTAGCTATCACTAGGGGAGTGATAAACGCTGAAACAAAACTTGAGATCAACACCGAAGGAAACAGACAAAGCAAGGCAAAACTAGGCTAAGGCTAAGGCTAGGAAATGACTGAGGGCTCTGTAGTGTAGCTATCACTAGGGGAGTGATAAACGCTGAAACAATACTCGGCAGAGGGAAGGGATCAGAGTGAGTGTTAAATAGTGAGGGAGTGATATGAAACAGCTGGGTGCAATCAGTGTGAACAGCTGTGTGCAATCCGTGCTGAGTGCAATCAGTGCAATGCATGATGGGAAATGTAGTCCGGGGTGATGTGCAACAGTGTGTGGTGCGAGAGTCAATGAAATTGGAAGTTCATGGACCGGATTCGTGACAGTTGCCTAGTCATAAATAGTTATTGACTTTAAAAGCAGTGGCCTCTGACAGTATCCGAACAAGAGTATTAATGACCATATTTATACCTGGTTAATGTTCCAGGTTAATGCAAAATCCAACCTCTGCAGAAACATCTGAGGCACATGTCATTATCAAGAGTAAACAGCAGGTTGACCACTGAGACGGATGTTAATAACAGGTGTAGGTTATAGGCTAGTAGCAGGTGGCAGCCTAGTTACCCTGACATTTGTGTCAACCATGTTCTGTAACTACTGGAGGGCTTGAAAATAAAGCGATTACCCAACAGACTTCTCCAGGATCCTGAGTCTATTTGAGTGCCAGGCACTTCAACTACAAAAAACCTGTATTCACAGAGAAAAACAACTGCTCAATGTCATGTTCTGCGAGGAAATATCCACTGTTCTTCTGCTAGTTCCCTGGGGGTCCAGTCCTTGAGCATATTGATGTGAAATATATATATATATATATATATATATATATATATACAGTGGGTACGGAAAGTATTCAGACCCCCTTACATTTTTCACTCTTTGTTATATTGCAGCCATTTGCTAAAATCATTTAAGTTATTTTCTTTTCCTCATTAATGTACACACAGCACCCCATATTGACAGAAAAACACAGAATTGTTGACATTTTTGCAGATTTATTAAAAAAGAAAAACTGAAATATCACATGGTCCTAAGTATTCAGACCCTTTTTTTTTTATTTTTTCTTTCTGTCTGGCATAAGAATTTCGTATGTGACACTGTTGCCTTACAATGTAATGAGAACTGTCTTATCTCAGGACAGAGCACTTTTGCTGACCAGAAATGAAGCAATGTTTTCTTGCCACAACACAGAGAGAGTGTGTGTGAGAGAGAGAGAGAGAGAGAGAGAGAGTATAAATACAGAAATACCATTTAAGTGTTTGAGGTCAGTAGCAAAAAACTTCTACATTGTTAGGGGAAAAAACTGATTTCAAACTAATGTAATTATTTTGACATTTATTTTCAAAGAATCCTGAAAAAAAAACTAAAAAAACAAGTGTATCATGGTTTCCACAAAAAATACTAAGCAGCAGAACGTCTCGGTTATGTACATTAACCCTCGTTCCCTGAGGGAGGGAATGGAGACGTCACGTCGGTGACCGACAAATAGGGAACTCGCTTAGAGAGACCAATCCACTTTGAGTGAAAACTAAACGAGCCAATGCACATTGGCACGCGATGATTGCATCCCGATGCCGCTGATCACAGCGTGAGCATAAAAAGGCAGCCGGTGTAACTCCGAGTCACGTCGTTGACCGACGAATTTGGATCCCTACCAAAGCACCACGGATGCTTCTCCTTCCAGTGTCACAAGAAGAAGACCAGTCACTGTTGTCGTAGCACTACCCACTCAGTGAGATTGGATAACACTGGGAAAACGCACCCGTTCCACTTGGAACAGGAACGTTGCGGAAGCCCCATCCTTCCCGAAAGAGGATTTGTAAGCACTTACACATATGACATCCGTTCAGGTGCATATGGAAGATTAGAGGTGATTGTAACCCTCAAGGAAATGGCAGAAGTCTGCCAGAGAAACACAGGCTCTGAGGATATACCATGGACTTTACACATATAGGAACCACTCATGCCTCTACATATGGAACCCAGCCCTCTACCGGTTTTCACGGATTCAGCGACTGATTGCCTGGCACCGGACGTTCCGCCATGTCTGGCTGCTGAGCGGACAGAGGAGCTCGACAAGGCCTACAGTACGGACACTCTGGAGCAGTTTTAGCAAGCCTACACTAAACCGGGTCCTCTCAGCGCCTCTACCTGTTTGAGGTGAGAATAAAGGAGGTTACCGGCTCCACACGAAGGCTATAGAATCTAGCGAACATGTTGGGGGTCGCCCAGCCCACAGCTCTACAAATATCTGTCAGCGAGGCGCAACGAGCCAGCGCCCAGAAGGATGCAACACTCCTAGTAGAGTGAGCTCGCAACCTGAGCGGGCAGGGCACACCCTGTGCCTGATAAGCCAGGGTGATGGCATCCACAATCCAGTGGGCTATCCTCTGCTTAGAGATGGCATCCCCCTTCTGCTGGCCTCCGTAACAGACAAAGAGCTGGTCTGAGGTCATAAAGCTTTGTGTCCGGTCTATGTAGCATCTCAAGGCTTGGACGGGACAGAGCAAAGCTAGGGCTGGGTCTGCCTCCTCCGGGGGCAGCACTTGCAGGCTCACCACCTGATCCCTGAAGGGAGTAGTGGGAACCTTGGGCACATAGCCGGGCCGGGGGCCTCAGGATTACCTGGGAGTCAGTCGGCACAAACTCTTGGCATGAATCGTCAACCGAAAATGCATGCAGTTCCCCTACCCTCTTGATGGAGGCCAGTGCAAGCAGAAGCAAAGTTTTCATTGAAAGAAACTTTAGCTCGACTGACTGCAAAGGCTCAAATTGGCCCTGCTGTAGTGCCTTGGTATAGAGGAAGGCAGGGGAGGATTTAACCTTCTAGCCCCCCTAAGGAACTTGATGACCAGATCATGTTTCCCTACCGACTTCCCTTCCACGGGGTCATGGTTAGCAGCAATCACAGCGACATAGACTTTAAGGGTGGAGGGAGACAGCCTTCGCTCCAGCCCTTGCTGCAAAAAGGAAAGCACGACCCTGATCAGGCATCTCCGGGGGTCTTCTCGGTGAGAAGAACACCCACTCGATGTACAGGTTCCACTTCAAGGCGTAAGCGTGTCTCGTAGATGGTGCTCTCGCCGAAGTGATGGTGTCAACTACCTCTTGGGGTAGGTGACCTAGAACCTCCACGTCCCGTCCAGGGACCAGACATGAAGTTTCCAGAGTTGATGTACGCAGCGGTCACCGTGTTGTCTGTTTGGATCAGCACGTACTTGCCTCGTAAGCACCCTTTGAGACGGTTCAAGGCATGGCACACTGCTAACAACTCTAGGCAATTGATATGCCAGTGCAGTTGGGGGCCCGTCCATACCCCAGACACTGCGTGCCCGTAGTACGTGGCCCCCCAGCCGGTGGTGGAGGCAGATTAAGGTTTGGTGACAGGCCGTTGCAACTTGGTGCCGCGCTGCCACGCCCACCTCGGGACTCGGCCATGAAGCCAGTGCTGGAGCAGTCTCATATGAAGCAGCCCCATCGGCATAACTGCCGCTGCAGCTGCTATATGCCCCAGAAGCCTCTGAAATAGTTTCAGTGTCATTATGTCGGGGAGAGTTTGCTCTTTTCCCAGTTGACCTGAAGGCCCAACCGGCTAAGGTGCGAAAGCACCAAGTCCTTGTGTGCACACATCTGATGCTGAGACTGAGCTAGTATGAGCCAGTTGTTGGGAATGTGCATGCCCTGTTCTCTCAGGGGAACAAGGGCTGCCTCCGCAACTTACATGAAGACATGGGGTTATAGGGACAGTCCGGAGGGCAGGACCTCGTACTGATATGCTCATCCTTCAAACACGTACCACAGAAATGGTCTGTGGCATGGAAGGATCGACACATGAATGTACGCATCCTTCAGGTCAATCGCTGCAAACCAATCTCGGGGACGGATGCACCCGAAGATGCGTTTCTGTGTCAACATTTTGAATGGTAACTGGCGAAGGGCCCGGTTCAAGACACTCAGATCCAAGATTGGTCGTAACCCACCCCCTTTCTTGGGTACAATGAAGTAAGGGCTGTAAAGCATTCATATATCTGTATTCATATCGGCTGGAGGGACCGGCTCTATCGCATCCTTCGTCAGGACAGGAGCATTGGCACGCAAGACAGGAGCATCGGCCGCCTTCACTGTCGTGAAGCGGATGCCACTGAACTTGGGGTGGGGGGATGCCGGGCGAACTGAATCGCATAGCCAAGGCTGAGGATCCGCAGAAGCCAACGAGACATGTTGGGTAGCGCTAGCCAGGCACCCAGACACCGTGCAAGTGGGACCAGCGGAACCACTGCCGTACCCGCAGTGAGGCAGCAAGGTGGAACGCAGAGACCCAACTCGGGCAGCTTGTGAGCAGACCGAAGAGGGGTCTGAGTGTGCGGTACAACGCTTACCTGTTTCCACAGGTTGGCAGAGGGTGCATGAGTAGGGCCTTTGTTGATGCTCTTGAACCGCCCGCTGCTGCCGGCTGGCGAAGGAGGAGGATGAGTGAGGCCTGGTGTTGGGCCGTCCGCGACTTTCCGTGCCTTCCTGGGACCCAGAGAAAGAGAAAACCGCTATCTGGTCGAGATTTTCCAGATTATCCACCCGGCCCTCCTCCGGGGGAGGGAGAGGTGCTTTCACCATCCCCCAAAGAGCAGCTTCATGAAGAGCTGGGGCGTGGGAGCAGGGGCGAATGCAGTGGGCCACCCTCTGCGACGAGCAGGCTGGGGCGCTGTGGCCAGCGGACGGGTGGAGGCAGCAGCTGCCCGCCGGGGCAGGGTGTGACGACCCGCCTCAGTCTGCTTCTGTGCTGCCGAGAGCTGCTTGGCCAAGCTCTCGACCGTGTCGCCGAAGAGGCCGGAGTGGGACACAGGAGCATTACGGAACCGCACTTTGTTGGCGCCGCACAACCCAGAGAACTCGTGGTGACCTTCGTTGCTCCCAGCGCCAGGTAACGACCGCATCGTCATTATTGTACTCTTTTATAGAAATTGTCTCTTTTAGGGAAATGCTCTTTTACGTGCTGAGACGCACAGAGGAAACGGTCGTTTGCAGCACGACAGGGGGTAGTGCAGCCTGAAGTGCGCAACCCACTCAACACAGGAACGACCACCGCTGAAGCGCCGTCTGCCAACACAAAAAGCTCCCGAGAGCGCGCTAGACTCGTCACACATGAAGCAGTTTGGTAGGAGCAGAATGATGTTGTCGCTTGGCTCCGAAGCGAAAAGCTGGTATGTGTTGCACCGGCTGCCTTTTTATTCTCACGCTGTGATCAGCGGCAGCTGGATGCAATCATCGCATGCCGATGTGCATTGACTCGTTTAGTTTACACTCTAAGTGGATTGGTCTCTCTAAGCGAGATCCCAGTTCGTCGGTCACCAACGTGACTCGGAGTGACCGACTGAAAGGGAACTGTTTACAACATTGATACAAATAAGAAATGTTTTTTGAGGAATAAATCAACATCTTACAATGAATGACCACAAACCTTTTAATATATAATGCATATACTGCATATCAATGTGTGATATATAAACATTCACTTATATAAAAGTGACACCATATGACACTCCCTCCAGATCAAATCACACAACTGTCTGGTTTAGATCTGTGAGAACTGCTTGACTGACTACACACCTGACCCTTTTCTTCTAGCTCAAATGGCACTGTTTCTCTGGCACATCATAGATTATGCTCTCTGAACCTTAAACACACATCACTTTTGACCACCTTCAAAAAACTGTTCAAACACATAGAGCTTTTATATCCTGTCTAGTACAAAAAGTATAAAAGTAGTTTTTTTGTTTTTTTTAATGTAGCATACAGCTCTTCGATATTCTGCACAGGAACTGGAGTCAGCATTTTTGAAAGCAACTATTCTACAGTGAATTTATTCCATGTTCCTCTCCAAATGGGCATGTGTGTGTGTGTGTGTGTGTGTGTGTGTGTGTGTGTATTTCATGGAGATCAGTGCATATTTGATTCTCAACTTCTACTGCCTACTGTGAATAATGCAAACAGTTTATTTTGTGGAGTAAAGATTCTACTCAGCTTTGGTGAACCACTTTTAAATTAAGAGATACAATTGATTGAATGCAATTACCGCAAAAACACACAAACAGTCTCAAAAAGAAGTTGCATCAATATTTGGCTGTTATTATTTTAAGTTGTTATTTTACTGTCCGATTTGTTTATTTATATATATTTGGTGAAGCATAAATTTAGCCTATTTTTTCTCAGATAATCAGTGAAAATACAGAATGTGATAAAAAAATACAAACGTTGACATTTTAGGTTTTATATTGTTTAATACGGTGAATTTCTGTTAAGTTGGTTGATTAGCAATGAATCTTAAATGAAATCATAACTGGAACAGTTGTAAAACAGTAAGGAGTCACTATAAAGTGACAAGGGGCAAAGATAATAGATATAATTAAAAAAAAAAAATATATATATATATAAATGATTTAGAGCTGAAGACAGTCTGAGACATAAATTATTTTATTTTGCAACAGTGAGCAGGACAGAGGTTATTTTAAACAGAGACAACTCTCCTACCCTTGACCTAATCTGGTCTCTCCTCTTCATCTCTCCCTATCTGCCTCCAATCACCTAACCTCATCTAGCAGATAAACCTGAAGATAAAACAAGAAGAAGAGAGGTAGTGTGTGGGAAGTGCCTGTGTGGGTGGGGATGGACAATGAGGTGGGCTTGGATTTTAAATGTATCTCATAAAGTAAAATAAAATAAAAAAACAAATTCACATTAATGGGCTGGGAGACTCCTCTGGAAGAGGACAAGAGGTTTTTGATGGATGAATAAAAGTACACTATGAAGGAGAATAGTGTGGTGGGAAAAAAAAAGTCCCAGACAACCCGATTTTGCAAATTTGGCCCGTGGGAATAGAGGGAGAGGAAGTGAGAGATACTGAAAAGTCACCGATTTAGGAGATGCATTTGGGGAAAGTGATATTTCTCCTCATTCTCTCAAGCCTCAGCTAAATAAAATAATATAATTTATCATTGTGGCAAAGAGTAAGGGGAGAATGATTGAGAAACTTTTCACCCTTCAGCAGGTTACCGTGTTCTCGTTCTATAAATCCTCTAAGACGAATACTTTTTAAAATGGCCTGAAAACACAGATTCAAGGAGAAGTGTTTAGGTTCATTGGGAGGGCTTATTGAAATATCCGAAACAAGATTACAGTCCCACCCTGCTGTTTATTGTTGGATTTGGAGTTAGGTATTCCTGAGGCCTTAAGTTGGATCAGTTGTTGCTGTTCTGGTGGGGTGGTCTCATGCCAGGTAAATCAACTTGATCAAGACCTGATTAAATATGAGACAGGCAGCGACAGCCTGAGGGCAATAGAGAAATAAGAGCAATACTCTGACACCTCTAGAAAGTCTTCCTGGAGAACTGGAGAAATACACTGTCAACCCGCATGTATTTAATGCACTTACATTTAGTTACATTTTAATGCAGATTGTGCCATACAAAACTACTAAGTAATTTTGGCCTATTTAGATTTTCAGTATCAGTTCAGATTTAATGCTGATATATATATATATATTTAACAAAGAGTTATTCCATTTAAAGTTGCCTTTATGGTGATAGGTGTTCCCGATGGTAAACCTGGTGTACAATTCAATTGTTTACTGTAGCTAAAGGCGGCCTTTGTAAGAGCAACTACACTGTGGGAGATCATCTCATAACAGCTTGTTTCCAATCTAACCACAGACTTGACTCATCGGTGAAATTTAAACCATCCTCTAAATCTTGACATAACAGCCACCAGAGCCTCCATAACAAGTCTCCCAGCAACATCCTAAAACCTGTAAAATAATAGTTCCCTATTGATACTTCACTCGTACTGTGTCCGTTTAAGACGCTTTGGGGAAAAAACAAATTTTTTTCAGATGACTGAAGCCTTTTAAATAACGCAGTGTAACTGCACAGCCATTGGTTTGTGCAATGTATTAAAAACGAACCAATGGCTCGACAGAGGAGCTGCACGAGCCTATGGCGGTAAAGCCCACCAGAATGGGCGGGGTCATCTGGCTATATAAGTGGCACATCGCCATAGGATCCTCAGATTTCTTCTCCTTCAGCGACGACTAGTTCATTGCTGATCTACGAGACTCGAAGCCTCTCGCCGTAGAATCGCCTTCGCAACGGATCAAGCTGAACCAGCGACACTCTGCTCGACTGATTTGCCACTTCTTTGCCGCCTTCCCTAACCCTAACTCAGCTGATCCCCTGTCGCCATCCGGCGAGCCTAAAAGAGCTTATTTCTAGGTAAGTTCTAAAAGAGCAAATTTCTTGCGACGTTGTTGCAAATGTCGCGCTGCGAGTGTGGCTTGTGCATGGAATCTTGCACGATGCAGAAGAGCAGTGAGTGTGTCACCTGTCTGGGCAGCCCCCACGCAGAGACTGCACTTCACTAAGACGGAATGCTTCGCCGAGAGCATGAGTCTCGCTCTTCTCCACTCGCGGACCACCTCCATTAAAGGCAGCCCTGTTTCTCCCTTTTCTCCTTTCTCAGCGAGCCTCGGAGAGAGAAACAGCGGAGTCAGGGAACTAAGCAACCGGTCTGAGCGTTCGCATGCCGGCACTGTACTCGCATGCTCGCTCTCCCCGCTGCACTTTGATCTGCCGCAGAAGGGCAGTGAGCTGCGCGCCCACTGAGATAGAATGCTCACTCAGAGCATAAGTCAAGTCAAGTCAAGTCACCTTTATTTATATAGCGCTTTTAACAATACAGATTGTGACACTTCTTCAATGAAGAAGAATCAATCAATTCGTGAATCCACGAGCAGATCTGAGAGAATGCACGCAGCACTTTTGATCTGTCTGAGTGTTTACATATAGAGATCATCAGTACTCCGAGTGGTTTGATCTTTTTAGGCGGATTAAAAGCGTAGCATTTTTTTAAAGCATTTTCAAAAGAGAGCAAAATTCCTCTTCTGAGTGTGGGGTCCCCATACAGCGACCAGTCTCTCAAATGAATCCAACCCCTTGTCACGCGGGCTGAGGCCTGGTAGGCTATCCCAGTGCCAGACTGGGTTTTGGGGATAATAAAACGAGGTTATTCACTGCAATTCGCTCGAAGAGCTCCGTGATTCAGAGGCATGGTTCCCACCTTGGTTAGGGCAAAGACGCGCACGTCCTGCGCTCCAAGGTGATGAATTTGCTGGCAATAGGCAACGTAGAAATGGTTTCCCCAGCTCAAAGCGAGTCAGGCTTCCGCAGCCGCTATTTTCCTCGTCCCCAAAAAGGATGGCAATGGTCGCCCATCCTCGATCTCAGGCACCTGAACCAAGACCTTCATGAAACAGCTGTTCAGGATGATGACATTGAAACAGATCCTCTTGCAAGTGTGCCCAGGGGACTGGTTCTTTTCGCTGGATCTGAAAGACTACTTTCACATCCAGATAGCCCCCCACTGCAGACGATTCTTGAGATTCGCCTTCAAGGGAGTGGCATATCAATACACGTCCTTGCCTTTGGACTGTAACTAGCTCCTCGCACTTTTACAAAGTGCATGGATGCGGCTCTTCCCCACTGAGACAGATGGGAATCCGCATTTTGAATTACCTCAATGACTGGCTCATCTAGGTCCAGTCGGAGGATGAGCTACTATTTCACAGATCCTTTCTCCTCAGCCACCTAGAATGCCTGGGACTCATGGCCTCCGCGACTCCGGTACTTCAGCTAGGCCTGCTTCGCATGCGGCCCCGTCAGTGCTGGCTGAAACCGCGAGTTCTGTCACACGACTGGCGTCGCCTTCATGTCAAGGTGGACCAGGCCTGCGTAGCAGCTCTGGCCCCTTGGAAAGACTCGGTGGATGGAGCGGGGCGTGCTCCAGGGAATGTTCTGCAGAAGGAATGTGGTCTAGACGGACACTTCCAACACGGGTGTGCCGGGCAGGTTGAACCAGGGAGCAGACATGCTATATCAGAGCAACATCCCCTCGGAAGAGTGGATGCTCCCCCCCACATATGGTTCAGAGAATCTGGGAGATCTTTGGTAAGTCGACCTCTTCGCCTCAGAAGACAACTCTCACTGCCCAATTTACTTTTCAAAGGGCAAGGATGCGTTGGCCCACGACTGGCCCAACCTCTTCCTTTACGCTTTTCCCCCGATCGCCCTGATCCCACAGGTAATCAGGCGAATCAAGGAGCGGAAACACAAGATTCTGCTGGTGGCCCCGCTCTGGAGGACCAAACACTGGTTCGCAAAGCAGTCTCAGCTGCTTATAGCAGCCCCGTGGCCCATTCCCTTGAGACGAGACCTCCTCTCTCAGGCGAACAGAACGATATGGCACCCCCAGCCCGAACTGTGGGTTCTGCACCTCTGTCCTCTTGATGGGAGCCTACGGACCTCCCCGCGAGTGTGCTAAACACAATATCTCAGGCTAGCGCACCCTCTACAAGGCGGCTATATGCCCTTAAATGGTCTGTCTTCTCCACCTGGTGTATGGCCCGTGGCGCAGACCCAATTTCCTGCGACATACCCCTGATATTGTCCTTCCTGCAGGAGCTGTGGGATTAGGGTCATGGCCCTTCCATGCTCAAGGTCTATGTAGCAGACATAGCAGCCTCACACGCTCCTATAGCTGGCCAATCAGTGGGCAGGAACAACCTAGTTGTTCGCTTTTTGAAAGGGTCTAGGAGGCTCAACCCGCCTCGCCCTATCATCGTCCCTACATGGGACCTGCCCATGGTGTTGAGGGCTCTTAAGAGCCTTCCTTTCGAGCAGCTACAGTCCGTTGACCTTCGTCCCATGACTGCTCTGCTTCTAGCATTAGCATCGGTAAAACGTATGGGAGATCTGCAGGAGCTATCAGTGAGCCCCACCTGCCTCGAATTCGGGCCCGACGACTCTAAGGTGGTCCTGAAACCAAGGCAAAGTTATGTACCTAAAGTGCTCTCTTCTCTATTAGAGCACAGGTGATAACTTTATCGGCGCTTCCTCCTTAGGAGCAAGGCCAAGAGTTTAACTTACTATGTCCCGTCAGGGCGCTGGAAGTCTATGTTGAACATTCCACCCCATTCAGGCGATCGGATCAGCTATTTGTATGCTTCGGTGGCCGCACCAAGGGTTGTCCGGTTACAAAGCAGAAACTTCCAAATGGATAACTGATGCTATTATGCTTGTATACTCTTATTTGGGCCTTCTATGCCCCATGGGAGTAAGAGCCCACTCAACTAGAGGCGTTGCTTCTTACTGGGCCTGGTCTAGCGGTGTGTCCATTGCATAAATTTGTGTAGCGGCCGGCTGGGCCTCGCCGTCCTCATTTGCCAGATTCTATAGTCTGGACATCCCGGCCTTACAGGCAGCTTAAGGCAAGTTCAAGTATTAGTCGTTCCTTTAGCATAGCACGGCGGGATTGTACTGGTTCCCCAAAGTGTCTTAAACAGACGCAGTACGAGTGAAGTATCGATAGGGAATGTACTTGGTTACTAACGTAACCTCGGTTCCCTGAGATACGGAACGAGTACTGCGTAATTTGCCGTGCTATTTAGCTGCATGTCGTCGCATCAGTCGGAGTTACCTGAGGATCCTACGGCGACGTGTTGCTTATATAGCCAGATGCCCCCGCCCATTCTGGCGGGCTTTGGCAGGCTTTACTGCCATAGGTTCATGCAGCGCCGCTGCCGAGCCATTGGTTTGTTTTTAATACACTGCACGAACCAATGGCCGTGCAGTTACATTGCGTTGTGAAAAGGCTTCAGTCATCAGAGAAAAATGAGTTTTCCATCAAAGTGTCTTAAACAGACGCAGTACTTGTTCTGTATCTCAGGGAACCGAGGTTATGTTAGTAACCGAGTACGTTAGCTTTATAATATTGACAGTTTATCTTTCCAGTCATGTTGGAATTTGAAAATCCCCAGTCCAATCTTAGTAATGTGACAATTATTAACTTATTTTTAACTAATTCAGCTGAAATTTATTGAAAACAAAATTATTTAAATTGCTAGTTATCTTTCATGAAATGGTTAGTTTACTCATTGCTAGCAAACTTTATTACACAAGTTCCCCCTCGAGGGAACTCACACTGCGTTGGTAACGACACTTCGGGAACCCCCTCAGCGTAGCGCATCTGAAGCATGAATTAAACTATTCCAATCCTGATTGGTGTTGCGTCATGACGTAACATGTGACGGCATAGTCGGAAGCTACAAAGGGACGCCGGCACACAACAGAGTCAGCTTTTTGCTCTTCAGCAAGCACTCTGTGTCATTGCGTTTCGTATTTGGTGTTGTTTGTCACAAGCATATATACAGTATTATCATGGCGACAGTTTAAGCGGTGTGTTCATCCCTGCCCGAGGTTTTTAACGGGTGGGGACACACATCAGCTGTGTGTTTATTGTTTGGGAGCGCAGCACACATGGGCAGCTCTTGAGGGAGCTGCCTGTGCGGACTGTGAAGCACTGCCGATCAGAGTGCTGCGCTCCCGCCTGGCTGTGTTTGATGAGGCCAGCCAGGGTCACGCACCCCGTGGTTCGGGTCACGCATCCGCCGAGGCGGCACGGCGGCTTAGATCGTAGGGCTCGCAGATGGATCTGTCAGGAGGGCTCGAGACTGCTGCGGCACATTCTCAGTACTCATCTGACAGTTCCGACGTTCTCACTCCCCGTGCGGAAGCCCGCTCTGTGGCTTCTTCCGCACGGGAGGAGGACCCAATGTTTGAGCTGTCTGATTCTGAGGAATTAGACGTGCTCAGCATCGAGGCGGGTGAAATTGCAGAGAGCTCGCCACTGCATTTAGACGCACAAGAGGAGCTGGTCGATGTGTTAACTCGTGATGTGGCCAAACTTAATATTAACTGGCCACAAGAAAGGCAGGAAGTGCAAGTGACAAGTAAATTGGATGAGCACTTCCTGCAGCACAAGTCTCAGCCTCAACGCCGGGGTTTATCGTTTTTTCCTGACTTACACAATGAGTTGTGTAAGTCATGGAATAAACCGTACTCTGCACGACTGTCTAACCTTCCTGTGTTAGATTATAGTAACATCTTAGGAGCCCGTGAGTACGGTTATGGGACGATGCCTCGGGTGGAAGAGGCTTTAGCCAGCTACCTCTCCCCTGACGTTGCATCGTCCCTTAAAGCCCCGGTACTGCCCACCAAACCTTGTCGTTTTACGTCATATTTGGTGGGCAGGGCTTATATGACGGCTGGTCGTGCTGGTGCATGCCTAAATACAATGGCGCTTATGCAGGCATCCCAGGCTGATTTTTTAAAGGATTTAGATGAGGGCGAGGGACCAACACAGGGTGATTTAGCAGAGCTGCGTAGAACTGCAGATTTGTCTCTCCATGTTACCAAGGAGACGGCCTATGCCATCGGCCGCTCCATGGCAGCTATGGTGGCTAAGGAGAGACATTTTTGGCTAAACTTATTGGGGATGAAGGAAAAGGACAGGGCCTTTCTCCTAGATGCCCCGATATTGCCTTCTGGCCTGTTCGGTGACGCAGTCAACATGGTTGTCGACAGGTTTCAGGAGGCGAAAAAGCAGTCTGCGGCTTTTAAGCAGCATCTCCCTCGCCGCTCTAAATATACGAAAGGTGCTCCAAGTGGACGGCCCCAGCCGTCATCAAGCTCCTCGTACCGGCAGGTACAAAAGGAGAGTGTCGCTTCTAGAACCCCTCCTCAGGGATCTTGGCAACAGAGGCGATGCTCTCGCCCAAAGCCCGCCGAGCCGAAGGTCGATTTGAGGACCGTCCTTCAGGCAAGGAAGGCTACGGGAAAAAGGTCCTAGACTTCACAGGGTCTCTGAGGGTTGCCCACATACAATACTCATCCCTTACGGGTTGGGGCGCGGTCATGGATGGCTGCTTTGCGAGAGGTCTGTGGCAGGCCTGCATTCCTCATGGCACATAAATTGCCTGGAAATGCTAGCAGTTTACAAGGCTCTGAGGAGCTTTCTCTCAGATCTCAGCAGTCATCACGTCCTAATACGAGCAGACAACATGTCGGTGATCTCGTATTTGAATCATCAGGGGGGTCTGAGGTTGCACCCTCTATGCAGACTGGCGCATCAGATCCTCCTGTGGTCCAAGGAGAAACTGTCATCTCTCAGAGCGATGTATGTCCCTGGGGACCAGAATCAGGGACCAGACGTCCTGTCGAGGCAGGGGTTAAGGCCCGGGGAATGGAGACTTCACCCAGAGTTGGTGAAGTCGATATGCGAGAGGTTCCGCCAAGTGGAAGTGGATTTGTTCATGTCTCGAGAGATGACCCACTGTCCACTGTGGGTTTTCTCTAACACATCCAGTCCCGCTGGGGTTGGACGCCATGGTACAGACATGGCCGAGGCTACGTCTGTATGCTTTTCCCCCGATCGCTCTGTTCACAGGAGTTCTAGAGAGGGTCCGGAAAGAAGGGGTCAGTCTATTGCTGGTAGCCCGTTAACTGCCCGGTGGCTTCAGTGCTGGAGTTCCTCCAAGATTGCTACTCTGCTGGTCTTACCCCATCCACACTAAAGGTGTACGTGGCTGCCATTGCGGCTTTCCACGCTCCTTTAGGTGTTGGGCATCTGGGGAGGCACCAGCTGGTCGTGCGTTTCCTCCGTGGTGCATGGAGGATGAGGCCTGCGACTCGTTCCAGAGTCCCAACTTGGGATCTGGCTGTGGTCCTTGAAGGGCTGTCACTCACCCCCTTCGAGCCTCTCAAGTCAGCTACGGCAAAGAACCTGACCTTTAAGATGGTCTTTCTTCTGGCAATTCATTCGCTCAAGAGAGTGGGGGATCTCCAGGCCTTGGCTATCTTGCCGACATGCCTGGCGTTTGCCCCTGGAGGAGTTAAGGCCATTTTACACCCTAGGCCTGGCATGTGCCCAAGGTGCCATCTAATAGGACACGGCCGGTGGTTCTTCAGGCCTTCCATCCTCCGCTGCTTTGGTTCACCCAAGAAGGGACATCCTGCTTCCGAGCAGACAATTAGTAATTGGATTTTTCAGGCTATTGTCTTGGCCTATCAGGTACGTCGTTTGCCTTCACCTGTGGCATTGAGGGCCCACTCTACTAGAGGCATGGCGTCCTCTAGGGCCCTCCTGTCAGGAGTCCCGTTGCAGGAGATCTGCGATGCGGCTGGGTGGTCCACCCCACATACTTTCATCAGGTTTTATTGCCTGAACCTTCCCTCCATGCCGGGTGCATGAGTGCTCTCGTCCTAAGTTGTGCCTGGTTCAGCTTCACACTAGTACAGGCATGTTTTGGTGTGGCATAGTGGGTATCCACTCTCCAAGTGTCGTTACCGACGCAGTGCGAGTTCCCTCGAGGGGGAACATCTCGGGTTACGACTATAACCCTTGTTCCCCGAGAAAGGGAACAAGACACTGCGTCTCTTTGCCACACCTCTCTATGCCTGGGAGCGGCTTGCTTCATCGCAAAAGCTGACTCAAAGCAGACTTGTGTGCCGGCGTCCTTTTGTAGCTTCAGACTATGCCGTCACATGTTACGTCATGATGCAACACCAATCAGGATTGTAATGGTTTAATTCATGCTTCAGACGCGCTACGCTGAGGGGGTTCCCCAAGTGTTGTTACCGACACAGTGTCTCGTTCCCTTTCTCGGGGAACAAGGGTTACAGTCATAACCTGAGACATTTTTGAGAGACTGCTTAAAGGGGTCATATGATGCTTTTTTAAAGATCATTATTTTGTGTATTTGGTGTAACAGAATATGTTGACATGCTTTAATGTTCAAAAAACATGCAATGAAATATGTTCAAGTCATTGAGTTACAATTTACAGTGTAAATTTTGCAAGCAAAAATGATCTGTTGTCAACAATATAAAGATAAAACCAAACAGCTTTCCTATTGAAATTACTGGATTGCATCTTCGAAAATTGACTGAACAACATTATTGTTACCTTTTATTTAGACTGAATTATTAGTTCAAAAAGCCATTACAGAAGATTGTGGTCCATGCTTCTAGACCACAGACCGTGTGGGAACTTCCTACCATGACCCCTTGAGCATTATAGTGTGGCCAAAGGTGTCATCCTCACCCATTCCAGTCTAGTCTGTTATCTCTCCCTTCGATAAGGCAGTACAGGTCTCTGACCATCCACCCTGCTCTATAATACATTTTCCAACAGGAAGAAGAGAACTGTGTTGTCATACATAAGCGAAGTAACACAGTTTTAAGCTAATGACTTGTATAGTCACACCAACACTTTGGATGAATAAGATCTAAACAGCCCTATAAATAAGAGCTAAGATCAAAAAAACATAAAAAAGAGAATTACATACTGTATCAAACTGCCTCAGTCTACAGTATGTCTCATTCCAGGTAGCCTATAGCATGCTCACAAAGAAAGCGACAAATGCTGGATTTTGTTAAAAGAAATGCAAGGCATTTGTTTGACACACTTAGTTGAACAAAAAAATATATTTTCACACATACACACACTCTCACACACACACACATATATATACACTGAACAAAATTATAAACGCAACACTTTTGTTTCAAACATTCTGATCCACAAACCCTTGTTTAATCTTAGCCTGATCAGTTAAAAACTTAAAATATTTAATTAATTAATTTAATTCATTAATCTTTTATATCAATTAGATATAATATAAATGAATGTTTTTTAAATCATTTTATCGCTAAGCAATTTAGATTTTTAGACCCCTTAACCTATTCCTGGATCAACATCTTTGTTGACTTAGCCCAATCCCTACCCCTAAACCTAACCCTACCCATATTATTCCTAAAATCAGTGGGAAATGATAGCTGATTAACAAGGGTGTAGAAGCACCTAACCCTGATTGTAAGTCTAAAACAGATATTTCCTGCTCACTCCTACCTTTAAACCTAACCACAGCCATTTCTTACAGTAACCTTATGCTATAAATAAAAGCATGGCGGACAGACAAATGCAATCCCAATAATTTACTGCAAAAATGTCAAAAATTGCTACTGTATGTGACCATTGAATAACCAATACAGAACACCCTCCTAAAGTCATATCTGGAACGTAATTATATGACTAAAAGAGGACCATATGGGAACGTTCTGTTAACATCCCAAACATCCTCTTTGTAACATTATTATGTGACCATAGAATAACCAATATAGAACGTCATCCTAGATGAAGATCGCTGAATAAACGGTTGAATTTGGGTTTGTTCCTCGCAGTCGTATACATTCAGAAGACTTGGATTACAGTGCACGAAGAAAATGTATTCCTTGTAATTATGTTGCGTTTTTGGTGTGTTTTATGGTTCTGTTGTCAGTCACAGCATGGCTTTTATGTTCCACAGCAAACAAAATAAATATTTCATTAAAAATGGAACTTAAATAATTACATCCCAAACATCCTCTTTGTAACATTATTATGTGACCATAGAATAACCAATATAGAACGTCATCCTAAAGTCATATTGTGAATGTTATTATATGACTAAAAGAGGACCATATGGGAACGTTCTGTTAACATCCCAAACATCCTCTTTGTAACATTATTATGTGACCATAGAATAACCAATATAGAACGTCATCCTAAAGTCATATTGTGAATGTTATTATATGACTAAAAGAGGACCATATGGGAACGTTCTGTTAACATCCCAAACATCCTCTTTGTAACATTATTATGTGACCATAGAATAACCAATATAGAACGTCATCCTAAAGTCATATTGTGAATGTTATTATATGACTAAAAGAGGACCATATGGGAACGTTCTGTTAATGTCCAAAAATGTTCTCTTTGTAACGTTGCTATGTGACCATAGAATAATACAGAACGTCCTCCTAAAATCATATCTGGAACGTTATAATATGACTAAACGAGGACAATGTGAGAACGTTCTGTTAACGTCCAAAATGTCCTCTTTGTAACGTTCTTATGCGACCAAAAAATAACCAAAATGGAACTTCCTCCTAAAGTCATATCTGGAACGTTATTATATGACTAAACGAGGACAATGTGAGAACGTTCTGTTAACGTCCAAAATGTCCTCTTTGTAACGTTCTTATGCGACCAAAAAATAACCAAAATGGAACGTCCTCCTAAAGTCATATCTGGAATGTTATTATATGACTAAAAGAGGACCATGTATAATAAAAATGTTAATGCCGCGATTGCAATATTCATAAGGATTTATGTTAAGCTATTGCTTAGATGCTGTAAACGTCAGTATATTTCAGTGTCTATGCAAACATAAGTAGTGTTTTGTAGAACCCCATTTTACATAAAATAGATACAAATTCTCATGAGATCATGTTGCTAAACTTTAATACTCACTTTAACAAGGTATGTTCACAACATTATTTCAGATAAATAGTAATGGAATGTTTGCTTCTTTTTCAGAAATCTATTATTACAATTACTTTCCAGGATAGATCATTATATTAGCAGACTCAACGTTACTCACCGTAGAATAATCTTGTTGGCTCTCTGCTGGTGAAGAAAAGAAAAAAAATCCTCCATCTGGTTTAACGGATGCTGGGATGAATAGATCCCTCCACTCTGCTCCCACTATTGGAGCGTATGCCGCCCAGGACCTTTGTGGTTGGTTTAAAATGCAAGGTATCCAGTGGTCCACAAATATAGGGAAATGACAAATAGTTTTTTAGGATAGGATAGGATCCTATCAAGCGATGAGAGTGTACAATTCATGATGGATTATTGGAAAACTTCACCTCCATAGATTTCAGTTCAATAGATCAATGAGTGGGGGACCACTGCCAGCCCACATGCATCTCTAATATTTGTTAAGGACCCTGGCTATTTGTTGGCTCTTGTAATGTTCTTATAAACATACTGTAGTAGGGTTTGTTTTAGTGAGATCAATATACTAAATAACTAATAAGTGTGGTATGGTACAGAATTTTTAAAAACAAAATTCTGTAATATGAAAATATGTAGTTCATCTACACAACTGTTCAAAATTTGTCATGTATTTTGATCAGCAAGTCTGCATTTATTTATTATGAAATATTATTACAATTTAAAATAACCATTTTCTATTTAAATATATATTTTAAAATGTACTTATTTCTGTGATGGGAAAGCTAATTTTTTGCAGCCATTACTCCAGTCTTTAGTGTCACATGATCCTTCAGAAATCATTCTAATATGCTGATGCTCAAGAAACATTTAATATTATCATCAATCAGAACATCCTAATATCTGGAACGTTTTTATATAACTAAAAGAGGATCATATGGGAACGTTCTGTTAACGTCCCAAACATCCAAACATCAACGTTCTTATGTGACCATAGAATAACCAATACAGAACGTCCTCCTAAAGTCATATTGTGAATGTTATTATATGACTAAAAGAGGACCATGTCAGAACGGTCTGTTAACGTCCCAAATGTCCTCGTTGTAACGTTGCTATGTGACCATAGAATAATACAGAACATTATCCTAAAGTCATGTCTAGAACGTTATAATATGACTAAAAGAGGACCATGTGAGAACGTTATGTTAACATCCCAAATGTCCTCTTTGTAACGTTGCTATGTGACCATAGAAAAACCAATATAGAATGTCCTAAAGTCACATTAGGAACGTTATTATATATTAAAAGAGGACCATATGGGAACGTTCTGTTAACATCCCAAACGTCCTCTTTGTAACATTGCTATGTGACCATAGAATAACCAAAATGGAACGTCCTCCTAAAGTCATATCTGGAACCTTATTATATGACTAAAAGAGAACCATGTGAGAACGTTCTGTTAACGTCCCAAATGTCATATTTGTAATGATCTTATGGGACCAAAATATAACAAAAATGGAACATCCCCCTAAAGTCATATAAGGAACATTGAGCACCAGCACTTTCATAAACAAAAGAGGACGTTTTAGGAACGTCCCTAATGTTCTGTAAAGGTTCGGGACTTTTGTCACCTTTAGAGAACTTTTAGAGAACGTTGCACAAGGTTGCGAGAACGTCTCCTCCTACGTGGGTTATAGGCTAGTAATAATATTTTGTAACTGATACGGAACTTAATAGGTAGCCAGTGCAGAGACTGTAAAATTGGGGTAATATGATCATATTTTCTTGACCTGGTAAGGACTCTAGCTGCTGCATTTTGGACTACCTGTAGCTTGTTTATTGAAGATGCAGGACAACCACCTAGCAGTGCATTACAATAGTCCAGTCTAGAGGTCATGAATGCATGAACTAGCTTTTCTGCATCAGAAACAGGTAAATAACAATCTTACTGAATTTACGTTTAGCATTAGTCAGCCCTTTTAAATTTGCCAAGATGTCAGGCGCTCTGGCTCCTGGTAAACTATCCTCAGTTAAAGTTTGGATGCGTGTCTCTAGTTCTGAAATCTTCTTTGTCAGCCTAAGTATTTCCCTGCATTTATCACATGTGAATCCCTCGCCGCTGACAGAGAAAGCTACACTATACATGTGGCAAGCAGTGCAAGTGACAATAACAGGAGAAGAAGCCATTACTCACCGTGATTGTTGAAGGATTCTGACTTGAATGATTCCACAGTTGTTTCATGAACTCGTGAAAAACCGAGTGAGAGAGAGAAAAGAAATGCTAGGCGCGAATGACAAGCTAACAGGCTAACGGAATGCTAACACGCTACACTAGCAGTTCAGATTAAAAAGCGAACATGGTCAAATTAGTTTGATAGATAATATCAGAAATATGGTGAGAATTAAGTTCTATTTTAGCAGTTTAAACAACAGAGGGTGATGGTAAAATAGAGATTTCAACAGAAAAACCGAGCTACACTGATCTGTCTAATATTGCAAGAGGCTTTGCATTGTTATGTGACAGATGGGTCTTTATCCTGACAACCTGCCGGATTCAGCTATGTGTTTGTATATATAAGGACAGGTTTGTCAGATACGGAAATGACAGCTTGCTTTCTTGTTCCAAACAAGAGAAAAAATAGTACAGTAAATAGGTTTTAATGTACTCTGAATTAAAATAGCCAGCCTGAAGAGTGCAAGAGTTTAACAATAACTACTCACTCCCATGCATGATTTTCAATGACGAAATAGAGTTGTTCATCCTACACTCTCAAACTACTTAATACTTAGTAATAAACTTATAATCAATAGCTGTAAGTCATTAGTTTGTAGTACCATCAACAGTACTATCCTTTTATGCTTTGCTATTTACAATGCTTTGGATGCATCAAGCAGATCATTCCTTTATAAAGAATAAGGAAATAAACAGTTTTGTGTCTTTTTGCTGTTTGTTTTTTTTACACATTTTGCTTCAAATAAACGTTTATAGCATTTCACCTATAAGTGAAATGGGGGTCACCGTGATTTTGCCAAGCAAGACATGTTCCTGGATCAACATCTTTAGATGATCCTGGATCAACATTATTGTCCAAAAATATAGATTTAGCCCCATCCCTACCCATATCATTCCTAAAATCAGTCGGAAATGATAGCTGATTAACAAGGGTGTAGAAGCACCTAACCCTGGTTGTAAGCCTAAAACAGATATTTCCTGAAAAGATATGTTGCAGCACAGTCCCGAATGAAATGTCCACATCTGACTAACAGGGAACTGTAAGGGAATGTTCTGTTAACGTCCCAAATGTCCTCTTTGTAACATTGCTACTGTATGTGACCATTGAATAACCAATACAGAACACCCTCCTAAAGTCATATCTGGAACGTAATTATATGACTAAAAGAGGACCATATGGGAACGTTCTGTTAATGTCCAAAAATGTTCTCTTTGTAACGTTGCTATGTGACCATAGAATAATACAGAACGTCCTCCTAAAATCATATCTGGAACGTTATAATATGACTAAACGAGGACAATGTGAGAACGTTCTGTTAACGTCCAAAATGTCCTCTTTGTAACGTTCTTATGCGACCAAAAAATAACCAAAATGGAACGTCCTCCTAAAGTCATATCTGGAATGTTATTATATGACTAAAAGAGGACCATGTCAGAACGTTCTATTAACGTCCCAAATATCATCTTTGTAAGGTTATTATGTGACCAAAAAAATAACCAAAATGGAACGTCCTCCTAAAGTCATATCTGGAATGTTATTATATGACTAAAAGAGGACCATGTCAGAACGTTCTATTAACGTCCCAAATATCATCTTTGTAAGGTTATTATGTGACCAAAAAAATAACCAAAATGGAACGTCCTCCTAAAGTCATATCTGGAATGTTATTATATGACTAAAAGAGGACCATATGGGAACGTTCTGTTAACGTCCCAAATGTCATCTTTGTAATATTCTTATGTGACCAAAATATAACCAAAATGGAACGTTCTCCTAAAGTAATATCTGGAATGTTATTATATGACTAAAAGAGGACCATGTGAGAACGTTCTGTTAACGTCCCAAATGTCATCTTTGTAATGTTCTTATGGGACCAAAAAATAACCAAAATGGAACGTTCTCCTAAAGTAATATCTGGAATGTTATTATATGACTAAAAGAGGACCATGTCAGAACGTTCTGTTAATGTCCCAAATGTCATCTTTGTAACGTTATTATGTGACCAAAAAATAACCAAAATGGAACGTCCTCCTAAAGTCATATCTGGAATGTTATTATATGACTAAAAGAGGACCATGTCAGAACGTTCTGTTAATGTCCCAAATGTCATCTTTGTAACGTTATTATGTGACCAAAAAATAACCAAAATGGAACGTCCTCCTAAAGTCATATCTGGAATGTTATTATATGACTAAAAGAGGACCATGTCAGAACGTTCTGTTAATGTCCCAAATGTCATCTTTGTAACGTTATTATGTGACCAAAAAATAACCAAAATGGAACGTCCTCCTAAAGTCATATCTGGAATGTTATTATATGACAAAAAGAGGACCGTGTGAGAACGTTCTGTTAACGTCCCAAATGTCATCTTTGTAACATTCTTATGTGACCAAAATATAACCAAAATGGAACATCCCCCTAAAGTCATATAAGGAACATTGAGTACCAGCACTTTCATAACCAAAAGAGGACGTTTTAGGGACGTCCCTAATGTTCTGTAAGGGTTCGGGACTTTTGTCACCTTTAGAGAACTTTTAGAGAACATTGCGCAAGGTTGCGAGAACGTCTCCTCAATGATGGCCCTCTTGACAGAGTTGAGAGATCCATCTGAACTATAATAGAGCATATGACAGTGGGGACTCTGGCATGCCTGAGGTTATGTTACACTTCATACAATAAAGCACAGTTAAGAAAGCCATAATGAAATACTTACACAGAAGTATACACAGGAAAGTGTATACAGAGGTAATGAAAAAAAAGTACTACCAGCACTCGCATTGGTGTGGCTGGCACATTCTTGTTTTTGAACTAGGTTTGTCCCCAGTTATATTTATATTTATATATA
>NW_015507179.1:73008-75182 GCF_001515645.1 Sinocyclocheilus grahami
TATATATATATATATATATATATATATATATATATATATATATATATATATATATATATATATATATATATATATATACAATTTTTATTTTATTTTATTTTTTCTGGCTCTCATATGCTGATGGTGAAAGTCTGACTGCCTGAGGTTGCAAATTTTATCAGCAATTTCATTACAGTAGTAGAGTAGTATGTTACTACTTAAAGAAAAACAAACAAATTTGGCGAATTCATGCTAAAAGTTAACATTTCATAAACTGTCTTTTTTTTGTCCAATGTCTTACTTTGGCACAGAAGTGAGAAATTCCCTTGAGCCTGGAGCCTGCTCAGAGTGTGCTGAAATATTTAATTTACTACACTGCCAGATGTTCCTGATAAGAAAGAAGCAAGCATCGGTGCTGTCATTTTTGAATAAATTCTCACTCTTCGTGCCCTTCTGTGCCTGTGTGCCTGTGTGTGTGTGTGGACAGACAGAGGCAAGTAAACTGTAAAGCAAGTGAAGCAAGAAGTAATCTTGAAAAGATGAAGAGTCTTTAGTTTCTCAGGGCTTCTAATTAACTTTACTGTGTTAAGTTATAAGAGTATGAAGAAGACATTTTGGAGAGAGAACGCCACTCATTGCTAGAATTTAGAACTGTGAAAAGAGGGGAAAAAAATAAGAAATGATCTGCCATTAGGCATAACCTCATATCGTTATACTGATATCATTAATTGTTTGTGAAAGCTGGAATGTCTGAAGTAACTCATCATAAGCATCCCAGCAAAGCTTACAGACTATGCCTAGAGCTTCTTTCTAAAGTCCTGTGTGGCACATTTGAATGCGTGAAAAAAAAAGTTCAGTATTTTGTGTGAAGGCATGCAGTAAAATGCAGCTCATGAAATATATCTTCTGAAATACATTTCAGCATTTAGAAAAGAAAAAAAAGTCTGCAACGTAGAAACACCTCAGAAAAGTAAAAAATGACCACAATAGCATGAGCAAAAGGGTGAAAGTGAAACATCGAAAATCATTATTTGATGAAATGTAATTATTGTAATTGTGATTATTGTATTGTAATAATGCAATTATTATTGTTATTATTATTATTATTAAGTAATATGCTGATGTAAGAGCTTAAGCTCTGTAAATGCTCGAGCGATATTGCTCATCTATCACATGCTTACTGCAAAGCAGACCAGGTCACACTAATAATGAAAAAGATTACAAAAATTACAAAAAGATTACAAAAATCTTCCATCTGTAGTCAACCACAAATAATATCCAATTTAAATCAGCATATTTTACCTCGCATCCTAAAAGCATGTCGTTTTCTAACCTGAATGAGACTTATTTTACAGCTGAGGAGAATGAATCAAGACTTTTTAAATCACTTTACAGTGGCATTGTGAAGCAGCATGTAGCTCACAGGTAGAGCTGGAAAAATTGGAGCACAGCTGTTCCAGGTCCAGGCTCATCAGCAAAAGCAGGGAGCCACATCGACGTTCCAGTTTGGTGAATAACAACTCCAGATTAACTTTAATGTGCTAGTCTGTTTGTCATTTCTTACAGAATTGGACAAAGAACAAACTGGGCTGGCTGGCATCCCCTGACCGCCCACACTTCACTGCTGAGATACAGTCGAGCATTTTCAGTGCACATCTTGCCATGCACATGGATCCGCCTCATCTTGCTTTTCTCACCTCCTAGCATTACACCATGGCTTAATGACCCTGTTCCCTTATGTCTGTCTTTTATTCATCAGCCACAGGCATGAGCAGTGGCATTGCAAAAAAATATATAATTAACCTCTGCAGTAGTCTAAACACACTGTAAATACTTATGTTAACACGTCTTGAATTATGCAAACTGTTTTCAGTTCAAAGGAGCTAGAAATCTTTTTTGATTTTCGGCTGCTGAAAAAAAATATGGTGTGGTTTTTTTTTCTGCTGACAGAGAAAAGTTGTTCCACTTTGAAAGAAGTGAGAGGCTAACAGAAAAAAAGGGTGAAACAATCTCCCATCTGTCCATCAATTCCTATCCAACAGGCTCCTGTGCCAATGTGAATGTACACCAGTGAGGACAACTGCTGCAGCTAATGGACATCCACTTTTCTCACTGCTGGGTAAAGTGGGAATCGTCAGCATCAGCAATTTTACCCCCCCCCCCCCCCCCCCCCCCCCCCCCCCCCCTCCCCACTG
>NW_015507179.1:75508-100306 GCF_001515645.1 Sinocyclocheilus grahami
CTCAGCTGTTGTTCTCTAAAGAAAGAGATACAGAAAAAAATAAACGTTTCAAAAAATACATATACATTACAGATCTTCATTTAGACATTTAGCCATGTTCACTTTGAAATTATATGGATAAACTAAAAGACAAAAAGGACAGGAGGCGTGAGGGTGGATATACTATTGGCAAAGTTCAAAATTAGTGACTGCAACAGAGTGAATGATCAATTTCTAGACCTTAGAAAGTGTCAGGGATAATACATTGCACTATTCATAAGATTATTATGTTGTTGAATGAGACACTGCAGTCCTCTTGTAAGAACATAATCTTCGATATTCGACTGCCATGGAATGCCATGTACCAGATGGCAGCGTGCTTGACACAAAGCCAAAGTACAAATTATTCTGCTGATCTCTAGTTCATTCACCCCTGCTCTCCTGCTACATCTCTGCCTGTGACAAGGAAGCATATGCTAAATGGCAAGTATTTTATTTATTTATTTTATTTTATTTATTTTTATTAAATGTGCATGCTTAAACTATCAACAGCAGGTTTTGTGTTAATGCTATTCAAACAGATTTAGAATATTATTTCTGGCATGTGAAGAAAAAAAAATAAATAAATAAAAACTTACAAGTTCTGAATTTGTTATTACCAAGAAGGGAAAGAAACAACAACAACACACTTTTCCCTTATTGCTGTATTGAAAAGTTTATCAAAAACTTTACTCTCGCCTTTATCTCTCCTCATTCATTCCTCCTCTGGGAACACATACCGAACTCACCGCCAGAAACCATTCAGTCTCAACACCTGCCTCACAAGGGAGAGTTCAATGAATATCTGGTTGCCCCAGGAAACAACCTAGTGACGCCATGACGTCAACAGAGCACCAGTACTGTCCGTTCCTCCCTGTCCTTACCTTCCTCACCCACACACACACCCTCGATAGCTCTTTCTCATTTGTGATGAATACTTAATTTGCAATTATACCATGTAATGCCTGCTGTTTTCCTGTCTGCTTTTCCAGAGATTATTGTGATTCCTTTAAATTGCTTTTAGGTGTGTTTGATGAGCTATGTATACTATCTTTAAGCAAAAGGTAATGTGCTTTTCTAAATTTTACTATATATTTGCTATTTTAAAATAATAAAAAAACAGTACTATTAAAGACTTTCGGTTAACTTACCTTAATGTACCTTAATGTTTTTACAACTATATTTAGATATAGCTAGATAGCTAGATAGATAAAATAAAATCAGTTTGCAACTGAAGACATCTGATGTTTTTCCCCATTTAAACCCCCTTTTACCTCTACTTGTTAATTTTAAATTGCCCTGCAGTGTGACAAATTATTTTTTAAAGTACAAATATTCCATGCTGTCTCTCAATTAATTGAAGCTCATTAAAGCTGCATGCATACTACTTTCATAATAAGAATTAAATAAACATATTTAATATAGTACATAGCATACCTAAAAGTATTATGTGTTCTCCCCTTAAACATTGCTGGGGACACGTTTAGCCACCATGTTTAATTATATCAGTTGATTTTGAATAGATCTATTAGATGTGACTCCCTTCAACAGGTATCACTTTGAAGAAAATATCAAAGTAGAGTTCCCAATTTCATAAAACTATTGTAATTAGTCATGTATTACATGAGAAACAGTGGGTTTTAAAAGTGTGATGTTTAGATAATTTAATTTTGTACTTTTGTCAAATTAATTTCTCACTTGTCACCATCATTGTATTATCATCAATCTTAATTACATTTTGCAGGGTGTAGTTGTAAATTTCAAATAATTTTGATTAATCTTGGATTCACTTAAACAAATGAGCTGAAGAGCTCTTCATTGGGCACAGGGGATGTGACTCCGTGATGAAGTGCCCAGCTAAGGGTTTTATTTATAATGAAGTTTTGATTGCCTAAATGAGATAATGTTGAAGTTAAATGACTCTTTCATATGCTTGCATAGGTATACCTGCTTCATAGCAATTAAATCAGATGGTTTTACTAAAAAGAAAGATTTTTCATGGCTGTTCAATGTTTTCTTTGCCTATAATTTGTATATACAACACCACTGATACAGAATTCATAAACATAAAACCTTTTTTTGTGCTCGTCCATAGAGCTGCCCTCGGGCAAGTAAGAAGATTGTTTTTTTTTTTTTTTAGAACCATGAACTTGTGCTCACGATTTTGTAATCTTACACCGCCACTTTATAAACTGCACTCACTGTTCCCTTATTTGTACAATCCATGACCGTGAATTTTAAAGTTTGCTCTCAGTACTCACAAATGATCACATTTCCTCTTAGTAGCTTGAGGGAAGCTCCATACTCTTCTGACATCCCCAGATGCACTTCTCTCTTGTGCTTTAGTAATGGCCTACAAAAGCAGTGAGACCACTGAAACATTTTCTGTGGAAAGTGGAGGCACTGTTGAGCTTCCTTCTTCATGTGGTACAGGTAAGGTCATTCAAGTCCAGTAAACAGCGGAGACGTGGTCTACTGACACTTTCTACTGTTGCTCGATCAATGATCCATGCTGATCAGATTGCAGATGGCCCTCTGTCTTCTGGAGAACAGGTTTATTGTCATCTAATGCCATTTTTACAGTCTAATCATTACTGCTGATTAGAGCAGTTTCTGACATTGAGCTTGATCTGTCCTGATATTGGGTTGTTGTGTTTTTCAACCTCTGCCACACAAAGCATCAACTGACTCTCTATGTTTTGTTTGTCATGGTTATTTAAAGAGTAACTTTTTGGGAAAATAGTATACTTGCTAAATTCAATAGGAATTCCATATCCTTTTGATTTCTAAGGATATTAAGAACAAGATGTAGGAACGAAGGACCGATAATTTAAATGAACTAAATTTTGAAAGAAATTCATATAACAGTCACTTTTAACTAGAAACCCTTGAGTATTTGAAAATCAGACAAAAAGACAAAGAAATAAGACAACTGTACTTAACAGATTCATGTGAAGAACTACAATTCCAAGAAGCATTGCGAATGAAGTAACCAAATTAAAAGTGATAGGGAAATTTAAAACAATTGATTTAAAAATGTTGATTACAGTATATAGAAATTCAATTGAAGTTTAATTAAATTCAAGTTTATTTGTATAGCGCATTTCATGATACAAATCGTTGCAAAGCAACTTTACAGCAAATTAAGTTTATACAATATTTAGTGGTAGCTTATCAGTAGTGACTGTCAGTTAATGTACATATGGCAGAAATGTACGGAAAAAATCAATTAAAGACAATCAAACAGACGATGAACACTATTAAAAGCAATTATTATATTATGCAATCAAACGTTTAGCAAAATGTGGTAGTTCTGTATGTTGTTTCAGGGTTGGCATTACCTGAGGCCCATTGAGGGGTTGGCATCATCTCTTCGCAGGTGTTCTGGATCCAGACTGAAGCTTCTGTAAATCCTAGTTCTACCAGAAAGACTCAGGAGGTGAACATAGAACTCCAAAGTATTAACTTACAAAACCAATACAAAGAACAGAATTATGTTGGCGTAGGCCCCATCTGTAGCTTGAATCAGACATTGTAGATTCCAGCTATTCCTGCCGAAGACAAAGGCAGGGCGGAGCCTACCCCCAAAAGAAAGAAGAAAATGAAATACCCACCAGACAAAGTATTTCTTAAGACCCTAGAACATATGGACAAAAGAAAAAAAAGATAAGATTTAATTAGTCATAACATACGACGAGCGTTAAAGAATGTATCAGATTATAGCTTAAAGTATGAGCTTATAGAGTAGAGGAGATGGGCCACAGATGCCTCAGAGAGAGAGGCCACATATTGATAGAGGCCACGATAGGTCAAATATTGATAGAGGCCACGATAGGTCAGATAGGGATAGTGGCCAAGATATGCCAGATAGTGATAGAGGCCAAGATAGGCCAGATAGTGATAGAGGCCAAGATAGGCCAGATAGTGATAGAGGCCAAGATAGGCCGGATAATGATAGAGGCCACGATAGGCCGGATAGTGATAGAGGCCACGATAGGCCGGATAGTGATAGAGGCCACGATAGGCCGGATAGTGATAGAGGCCACGATAGGCCGGATAGTGATAGAGGCCACGATAGGCCGGATAGTGATAGAGGCCACGATAGGCCGGATAATGATAGAGGCCACGATAGGCCGGATAGTGATAGAGGCCACGATAGGCCGGATAGTGATAGAGGCCACGATAGGCCGCACAGCTATAGAAGCGATGATAGGCCACAGGAGGAAAGGCCCCAATAGGCCGCAGTGGGAAAGGCTCCGATAGGCCTCAGTGGGAAAGGCCCCGATAGGCCTCAGTGGGGAAAAGGCCCCGATAGGCCTCAGTGGGAATGCAAAGAAAGGGCACAAAGGCCACGGAGAAAAAGGCCTAGATAGGCCACAGATGGCTATGCCCAGATGGGCCATAGTGAGAAAGCCAAGAGGCCGTAGAATGAAATGCCTCAGTGGGCACAGAGAGGAAGGCCATGTAAATAGGCCACAGTGGGAAACGCCACAAGATAGGCAACAGAGGGGAAGGCCACGAAAGACAGGCCACAGACAGAAAGGCCTAGTTAAGGCGCAGCAAACCATAGAGGTTGTTGGGAGTAATATGAATAGTTATTATACCACCACCAGTAATTGCATGTAGATTACCTTGTGAACAGCTTGATATTATCGGCTGAACCTTTGAGATGGTTTGTAGTTCAGGTCTAATGTATGATTCAAATGCGGAGGATGACTATCTTCCCAGTAGCTTGAGGCTGATGTTTGAAATTACATTGATAGTCTGTGTATGTTTCTATAAACTATGTGATGTGTAAGCCCCGTGTGTAAATGACCACGATAGGCTATTGTATGTGAAAAGCTATTTTAGACTGGACATGTGGAGCATGTGAGAAGTAACCACCATCAGTAGTTTGCTAAGAGTATCATACTGTACCTTGAGTATTACATGAAATAGTTTAGAGTCTGATCTTGACGGAACTCGGATGCGGAGGACGATCATGTACATAGCAGCTTGATGGCGGATTACAGGAATTCTAAACCACCACATTCGTTAGGCTAGACTCCTGCGCACACTTGATAGAACTCCATCTAACTGCCGGAACCCGCAGAGGAAGCCTATCCCCCAAAAATAGAAAATGAGCCAGATCTGCATGACCATAAGTAGAAGAGATACTCAGTGTTAAGCGCAGTCCCCGATAGGCCGTGCTATGTGAAGGCCACGATAGGCCGAACTTCATAAACGGTAATGGACAAACTTACCTGATGACCACCATACAGAGTTATGCAAAGTGCCACAATAGTCCGTGTAATGTGAAGGCCACAACAGCCGAGTAAGTCCGAAGCCAATAGGTATGAGGAAACAGAATGAACCACCACCAGTAGATGCAAAATTAAACAAGCCTTGATTATAGCTTAAAGATACCTGCGGAGCATTGAGCCAAATCTTACCTAGAACTCTAATGGGAGAATGACCGTGTATACATCAGCTTGATAGATACTAGGTTCATAATAGCGCAGATCCAAAAGAGTGACCTGTGTAAAGATGAAGAGAGAGCCACGGTTCTCTGCATCTGCAATGATGGATGATTGCATTGTAATGGAATGCCAAGGTTAGTAAAATTATCAAATGTAGTTAAGTTTTAAGCAGAAAGCATAAAACGCTTAAGCATAAATATCGGAAGTGTAAAACAGAACTATTGTCTGGCTTAACTCCCACGAAAGCTTGATAGACTCTGCAGACAATACTCCATTTAACCATAGGAACCCGACGAGTGAACCTTCAAAGAAACCATATCGCATGAAATACAAGTTAAAGAAATATTAGGAATGTATGGAACTAGGACGAGATAGAAAATTAAATCTTGCTACATTACCCTTGCAGAAGGATAAGAACGCTTTTTGGGGAAGTCGTGGCCTAATAGTTAGAGAGCCGGACTCGCAACCCGAAGGCTGCGGGCCCGAGTCCCGCACCGACAGGGATTGTAGGTGGGGGGAGTGAACGAACAGCGCTCCCCCCCACCCCCAACACCCCGACCGAGGTGCCCCTGAGCATGGCACTGAACCCCCAACCGCTCCCTGGGCGCCGCATCAAAAATGGTTGCCCACTGCTCCGGGTGCGTGCCCACCACTGTGCGCGTGCACTTCAGATGGGACAAATGCAGGGCACCAACTCCGAGCACGGGTCACCATACTTGGCCACACGTCACGTCACTTTCACATTTAACAGCGATACCTTACTAGCCGATTAAACTTCAATAACTATTGAACCCTGTAAAAGCATAAGGAAAGCCCTTACACAAAGATTTTTGCACGACTTTACAGCAGACATCATGAATGAGCATACACTGACCAGGACGTTAAAGTCACGGGGCACAACTAATTTTTTAACAGACTGTAGTAATTATAACCTCTAAGTCCAAACATTGACAAGTTGAGGAGGAAATCCAGAGAGGAAGTCATGTCTATAGACAGGAAGTACTTAAAACACAGACTATAGAAAGGCCTTGACGAGTACGAGTTCCGAGATAGAATACTTAAATGCTCACCACATAGAAAAAGAGCACCAGCTAGTTATTTATCGGAGCAGACTAATGCCGCATAGCTAAGCTAGAGCTAATTACCTTAAATATAATATGTCCTGAGAATAGTAAAAGAATAACATATTAGATGAAACTGATGAAATTTTAAGTTAGTCAATATATTGTGCATTGGGAAAATTTCATATTTGAGCATAGAAAGAAAACATGTCCGTTTACATTCTTGCTCTTATTCAGAGGACGCTTATGCAGAAATAGACAGCAAGGACCTCTTTGCAGAAATGGTCTACGCAACAGGAGAGACTTAAGTCGTAATACTTACCCCATTCCAGTACAAGGCATTCAGGAATTGTTGTAGATAGACACAAATGAAACAATGACTGAAGAAACAAAGACAAAGCATATGATTAAGACTACAAATACCTTACAGTGTGCTAGACATAGCGTATTTTACAGAAGGTATAATATGAGCAACATAATCTTTATCAGTGTAAAGATTGTAAGCCTATAATTATGAGCCTCAAGATGCCTCATTATGAAGAGCTGTTCCAAACATTGAATGTATTGAATTAGTTAGAGCGACATCTCGGTAAATATTATAACTTTGGTTGGAAAAGGGTTTGTAATGCTCCTCATATAAGTAAATGTATTGAAAATATTTTATGGTCTTGTTTCTATTAAATGCAGGTTAATATATCACGCTTGCAAAGATGAATCATGCAGCATTATGTGACTATGAATCGTGAACTCTGTACTCAGTACTGTAATCTATATTACCGAAGATGCTAAGCAGGGTTATTTATAACAAATTTTTTTTTTCCTTCCCAAAATTGCACTAAGGCATAATGCAACCTAGGCTCAAATTAGGTTAATTATGTAGGCTAGTCTGCTAGATACACAAACAATCACGCAAGAAGCATATGGGATGATACCGGACTCCAAATGACCCGCAACCCGAAGGCTGCGGGCCCGAGTCCCGCACCGACAGGGATTGTAGGTGGGGGGAGTGAACGAACAGCGCTCCCCCCCACCCCCAACACCCCGACCGAGGTGCCCCTGAGCATGGCACTGAACCCCCAACCGCTCCCTGGGCGCCGCATCAAAAATGGTTGCCCACTGCTCCGGGTGCGTGCCCACCGCTGTGCGCGTGCACTTCGGATGGGACAAATGCAGGGCACCAACTCCGAGCACGGGTCACCATACTTGGCCACACGTCACGTCACTTTCACATTTAACAGCGATGCCTTACTAGCCGATTAAACTTCAATAACTATTGAACCCTGTAAAAGCATAAGGAAAGCCCTTACACAAAGATTTTTGCACGACTTTACAGCAGACATCATGAATGAGCATACACTGACCAGGACGTTAAAGTCACGGGGCACAACTAATTTTTTAACAGACTGTAGTAATTATAACCTCTAAGTCCAAACATTGACAAGTTGAGGAGGAAATCCAGAGAGGAAGTCATGTCTATAGACAGGAAGTACTTAAAACACAGACTATAGAAAGGCCTTGACGAGTACGAGTTCCGAGATAGAATACTTAAATGCTCACCACATAGAAAAATAGCACCAGCTAGTTATTTATCAGAGCATACTAATGCCACATAGCTAAGCTAGAGCTAATTACCTTAAATATAATATGTCCTGAGAATAGTAAAAGAATAACATATTAGATGAAACTGATGAAATTTTAAGTTAGTCAATATATTGTGCATTGGGAAAATTTCATATTTGAGCATAGAAAGAAAACATGTCCGTTTACATTCTTGCTCTTATTCAGAGGACGCTTATGCAGAAATAGACAGCAAGGACCTCTTTGCAGAAATGGTCTACGCAACAGGAGAGACTTAAGTCGTAATACTTACCCCATTCCAGTACAAGGCATTCAGGAATTGTTGTAGATAGACACAAATGAAACAATGACTGAAGAAACAAAGACAAAGCATATGATTAAGACTACAAATACCTTACAGTGTGCTAGACATAGCGTATTTTACAGAAGGTATAATATGAGCAACATAATCTTTATCAGTGTAAAGATTGTAAGCCTATAATTATGAGCCTCAAGATGCCTCATTATGAAGAGCTGTTCCAAACATTGAATGTATTGAATTAGTTAGAGCGACATCTCGGTAAATATTATAACTTTGGTTGGAAAAGGGTTTGTAATGCTCCTCATATAAGTAAATGTATTGAAAATATTTTATGGTCTTGTTTCTATTAAATGCAGGTTAATATATCACGCTTGCAAAGATGAATCATGCAGCATTATGTGACTATGAATCGTGAACTCTGTACTCAGTACTGTAATCTATATTACCGAAGATGCTAAGCAGGGTTATTTATAACAAATTTTTTTTTTCCTTCCCAAAATTGCACTAAGGCATAATGCAACCTAGGCTCAAATTAGGTTAATTATGTAGGCTAGTCTGCTAGATACACAAACAATCACGCAAGAAGCATATGGGATGATACCGGACTCCAAATGACCAATAGATGCACGCTCAACCATCCATGCACTGCCAAATTCCACTCATGCGTCCCATCAACCACAAACAAATGCCCTCCAACCTGAGTCTGCGGAACTCGGGACCAAATGACCGCGCAGTGACCTGCAAAAACACAGACATGCCTGTGAACAAAAATGGAGTGCATAAAACAAAATAATACTTATAATGGTGAAGGCTAATGAAGTGATGAAGACGAAATGCCGAAGGAGACCAGCAGCCTTGTTTCCGACAGCTGGCCCAGATTTGTGCAGGTTCACGTGAGCGTACAACTAAATATTTTGTTGATTGAGACGTGAGCAGCGCCGACGCGACAGCTCAGAAAGCACTCGGAAATGACAGCGGACGTGAACTAAAAGCTCCACCAATGTTTCACATCCTCTGCCGAGAAAACTCCAACACCTGTATGTATGGCAACACTACCAAACGACCGCAAACATTCACCGCGACACCAGAGCAATGCCAACGATCTAGTGTGCATTTTGAGAGGAATGTCAACCTATCCTAGGTACTATCAAAAGTCCAGAATTTTGCGACCTTAGGGAGTGTGATGGATTGTAGCGTGGTAGAAGACTCGTTATTATTGCGTAGACAAAATACTGTACATATCTTTGTGAAATTGAAATATAACACTAATATACTAATATAGCACTTGCATATCATTGCTCTTTTGTTGGTTTTGATTGGTTCTTATTTAATTTAATATAAGTAACAAAACTACATTTAAAATTTAAAACAAGCACCAAATCAAATAAATAAGTAACACAAATAAAAGAAATCTCTTCATATAAACAAAATAAGGCTTTGTCTGTGCTCTTTCCTTTTAAAATTAGAGGCAACCACTGCATTGTAATCATGATCCAAACAAAGATGCTGCATACATGCAACATGCGCAGTTTTTAATCTAAATTACATTGTATAATTTCTCAATTTGAAGCACAAACAGAATGGTTTGACTTCAGTTTTGTGAAACTATGCATAAAAAATATCTGCATGAAACAGAAACAGCAGAGCTGAATGACACGCAGATTCACTCTCTGCCAACAGGTGGCGCTTAAAGCATTTCCTTGGTTTCCGCTGTAAACACAGCAGTGCTGCACTTATGAACTTATGCAGGGGTCCAGACTGCGACCATTTTTTCTGCCTGTGCGACTAAATTTTGTGTGCGACCACCGTGTTGGTCAACTCATAAGCGCTTCAATTTCTGTTGCATATGAGAAACATCAAAGGGCAAACAAAACTGAAACCATAACAAACAGCGCTTAGAGAGTATATTCGCTGCATCAGCACGAGCGCGAAGCTGCACACAGCAAAAATGACGCGCATATTGAGGAAATTATGGATTTTCAAGCGAAAGTCAAGTAAAAGACCACTTTTTAAACCAGAGATGGTGAAGATGCTGGTATTCTTGTGGGGAAAAAAACATGCAAGTGTAACCCTGCGCACTAGTAGTGCACTGTAGTTACTATGATTTCTCTCTATGTTTCAATCTGTATGAGAGGATACACTGTAATGGACCAGTTGAGCTGCTAGGTTCGCTACAGGGGGGCAAAAAATTAGGTAAACCACATTAACAAAAACAGACAGACCAGGAAAATTACTTGAAGTGGTCTTCTTTTACTTTGAATAAAAATTTTATTGAATGAAAATATTAAATTAATTGACAATAAAAGAAACAATTGGAATAACACCAAGGAAATTATCTCTTTCTCTTTTTTTAGAAGATTAAATTGAGCTCCTTTGTAGTTATTTGATTTAAATATTTTTATTGTACTATATTTGTTCCCTTTAATATTTAACTTCTATTTTTCCAAACCTTTTTCTATGTTTTTCTTTGGAGCTTTGCTTATTTTGTTACTGGTTTGAGTTAGAACCTCTGAGCCACAACAAAAACAATTACAATAAATCACTCAAGGAAAATAACAAACTAAAATAGTACAACACTCAAGTTCAGTATATGAAAAGTTCTCAGTCCATAGAATAAGTGTGAACGGGGGAGAAACTGTCCTTTGAATACAAATGATGAATCCAATGCGCACAATAGTCTCCTTGTGTAGTGCAATGTTTGTAGAGCAAAATGTTCATTAGTGCAAAAATAATCAGTTGGTGTGATAATCAGTGTTGAGGTAATTTGGTGAGAAATACCACTAGGAACGGATGAATTCCACTTGTGATATTGGATAAGGCACTGATCACTTGATGAGTTGCAGGGTTTTTCTTTTAGTTGTCTCTTTCAGGGTTCTCTAGCTGGGTGGCTCGCCATCTCAGGAGCACAGTTTAACTCTCAAGAAAAAACCTGACCAAATCCTGGGGATTTCAACACAATTAACGTTACTCAACCGCATCGGCTCTCACGCGGTTTACATTCGCATATTGTCCGCTTCAATATCGTTGATCATTGCACTAAAATGACCCAAATAAGATTTATACATGTGTTACTGTAACGGAAGAGGTCTGATGCAACAGATTAATATTTATAAAACAGGTTTATTTGGTCACAGAGAGTACTGGTGTAGGGTCCAGAGGATGTGATGGTGAGTGAATAGTTCAAAGGATATGATGAGTGGGGTAATCTGAGTCTTTGGCTTTACAGGAGCTGGAATGCAGGCAGGAGGAGCACACACCTCAGCGATCTGTGAACTAGGAGGAACAGGAGACACTTGGAGACGAGGAGACACTAGGAGGAACACAGGAGGTAAGTAATGCAGGAATTATTCAAATGGAAGTAGTACCAAAGTCATTGAGTCCTCTACGTATATACGAGACCGGACAATGAGGGTGTCTGAGGTGTGTGCTTTTATGCAGGCTGGTTAATGAGGTGCTTGATTAGTGACAGGTGCTGGTGCTCAGAACTCAGGTGAGAGGGATCATTGTGATTGGGTGGTGGTGGTGCCTGGCCGATCTGTTACTGTTACAACATAATACAACACATTATTTATGCATATCAAACAAGGATGATTGTTATATTTGCCTTTTAATCTGCGTTGATGACACTCGCAATCTACAAAGCGCGCGCTCTCTCTCTGCGATTATGCGTCTCGTATTAGTGACGTCACACACACCGTGCATCTTATGACAAACGTTTTGCTTTAGTTATTTTAATTATTGAAAAGTTTACAACACAGCAGAACAACTTTGAATACCCATTATATCAAACATTTCAGTTTTTGTTTTATTGAAAATATAATTATTGCAAATTATATTTGTTTTATTTATTATTATTATTAGTCAGCTCATTTCTGACCTGGGTTACACCCTCCCCCCGTTCAGTCTATGTAAGTCCCTTTGCATGGCTATAACAAGGCTTTTTAGGGTTTGGGGTGTCTGATTGATCTGGGTTGTTCTGCAAGTGACTCGACAAAAGCAGTGTTCAAACCCTGAAGCAAAGATTGAATGATGGATATCATCGGGTTCCCCAACTCTGGGTAAGTCAGCCTTTTTGACTTCTGCTTCACTCTTTTAGACTTTCTTGGATGACTTTCATCCTCACTTTCATCCTGATCTGTTTCTTCCTCAGGTTCACCCGACTCCAATCTGGTTCTCCGCAGTGGAACATCAGGTACGGTTTCCTCAACTTGCACTGCATGTGTTTCATTGTCCTTTTCCTTTTTGTTTCCACCAGGTCCATCCTGTGTCTGCTGTTTTACTCGAGGTAAGTGGTTTCTTTTTTTCAGGGTTTCCTTTACAGGTTCCATGTTACTGGAGGAAGACTCAGCTTCAGGTAAGTACTGGGTATCAGGTGAGTTTTCTGTACCAGGTAAGTATTCTACTTCAGGTGGATTCTTCTTTCTTGGTACATCTCCTGCATTCACAGTCTCAGAAACATCGGTTGATACAGGCTCTAAGTCAGGTAAATTTTGGCTTGCAGGATTAGAGTTAAGAGGACTCTCTACAGGCCTTTTCACAACATTGTACTCCCGGATTAACTTTTCTGAGGTAAGAGCTGACACTTCGGAAATCTGGGGTATGTAATCATCTTCATCAGAGCTTTGGTAGTTCTCTGGACATTCCTCATTTTCTACATCTTGGCTTTCCCTAGATACCCGCTTCTTCCGAGGTTTCACTACATCAGACTCATCATCACGTGAAGACAAAAACCCACAAGGTAGCAGTAAATCTCTGTGCAGTGTTCGTAGGGGACCTTCTTGTCTCTCAGGTCTCACTGTATAGACAGGTAGCTCGCTGGCACGACTCACCACAACATGTACCACAGGATCCCACCTGTCAGCCAGCTTGTGTTTCCCGCGTAATCTCACATTTCTGACTAACACACGGTCACCTTCTTCAAGAGTTGACTCAGTCACTCTGCGATCAAAACGGACTTTATGTATTTCAGTGGTTTTGGCTGCATTCTTCTGAGCTAGTTTGTAGCTCTCTTGAAGATGGGTTTTCAATGATTGCACGTACTGCGAATGGAATTTGGGACTGTCACGGTTCACTGAGGTGTTGAAAATCAAGTCCACTGGCAGTCTTGGTTGGCATCCGAACATGAGTTTGTAAGGTGTGAAACCGATTGTCTCGTGCTTCGTGCAGTTATAAGCGTGCACAAGTGGTTTTACAAAATCTTTCCAATGAGCCTTCTCTTGAGCTTTCAAGGTTCCCAGCATTCCCAACAGCGTACGATTAAAACGCTCAACCGGGTTGCCCCTTGGATGGTACGGTGTGGCTCTGACCTTTTTAATACTGGTAATCTCACAGAGTTCTTTGATTGTCTTGGACTCGAAGTCAGGTCCTTGGTCACTGTGGAGCTTTTCAGGCATGCCATAATGAACTATGAAGTTTTCCCACAAGCTCTTGGCGACTGTTCTGGCTTTCTGGTTTGGGGTGGGGAATGCAACCGTATACTTGGTGAAGAAGTCCGTTATCACCAGGATATCTTTGATGTTGCTACGGTCGGGTTCCAGAGACAAGAAATCCATGCACACCAACTCTAATGGGCGGGTGACTTGGATGTTCACTAGAGGTGCTGCTCTTTCTGGCAAAGACTTTCTACATACACAGCGACTACAAGTCTTGACTTTATTCTCAACATCAGTAGCCATCCTGGGCCAATAGAATCGCGACCGGATGAGATCAAGGGTCCGTTCTATTCCCATATGACCCATGTTGTCGTGCAGACTTTCCATGGCTACGGCTCTCAAGTCAGGAGGAAGGACAAGTTGGTAAGTCACGCAGTCTCCAAGAGCTCTTTTACGATAGAGAACACCATCCTTCAGCTCAAATTTTAGCCATTCTCTTAACAGGAAGGGAAGCTCTGGAAGCTCACGTTTCAGTGCAGGCAAGACAGTGTCTCCCGATTCTAACTGAATTATTACTTCACGCAATGCTGGATTGTTTCTTTGTTTTTCCCTTAACTCATGTTCTGACATACAGGAAACAACTGAAGATCCTCCTATCTTCTCATACTCTTCAGGGATTGCTTCTGGGGACATAGAGTGCGACTCAATGAGGGTAAGGCAACTGCTGGCATCAGCTTGATATAAAAACTTATCACAAACTGCTTGGATTGCATTAGCAGAAACTAGGGTGGAATTTGTTGCTTCAGGTGAGTTATACAAGGTGAACTGACGTATACAATCTTGTTCCTTTTGGGATGTTGAATCATTCACCAGATTACCATGAGGTCGTTTGGAGAGCGCATCCACGTCGAGATTGCCCTTCCCAGGGCGATACTGGAGGGTAAAGGAGAAAGTGGACAAGGCAGACAACCACCTATAGCTGGTTGCATCCAACTTCGCTGAGGTTAAAATGTAAGTAAGGGGATTGCTGTCTGTGATCACCTTGAAACTACTCCCATAAAGGTGGTCGCAAAACTTTTCAGTAACTGCCCACTTCAGGGCGAGGAATTCCAGCTTGTGGGCAGGATACCGGGCCTCACTTCTTGATAACTCTCGACTGGCATATGCAATTACTCGCAACACTCCATCTTGCTCTTGATAGAGAGCTGCACCTAGTCCAGTAGTACTCGCGTCTGTATGCAGAACATACGGCAGTCCAGGATCTGCAAATCCTAATACTGGTGCTTTGGTGAGTTTTTCAATGAGTGATTTGAATGCTTGCTGGCAGTCCTCTGTCCATCGCCCTCCTAAAGGCTCTTTGGGATCAAGGTAGGTTTTTTCCTTACTTCTCACCTTGCAGCTTTTCTGAAGAAGAGGATATCCCACAGTCAGTTCATTTAATGGCTTCACTATTTTCGCATAGTCTTTAATAAATCGTAAAAAGGAACGCAACTCTTTCAGGTTCCGTGGACTTGGCCAGGTCTTAATGGCTTATATCTTTTGGGGATCCGTCTCCACACCCTTTTCCGAGATGATGTGACCAAGATATTTCACTGATGTCTGGAAAAACTTGCACTTTTCCAGCGAAAGCTTTAGTCCATAGTCTTTCAAACGTCCCAGAACATGAAGACGTCTTTCACGCTCTTCAAGAGTGTCTGAGAAGACAATTAAATCGTCCAAGAACACCAGGACTTCCGAAAGGTTGATGTCACCCATGCACTTCTCCATCAGCCTTTGGAATGTGCTGGGAGCATTAGTAATGCCTTGAGGCATCCTATTAAACTCCCAAAAGCCCAATGGGCATACAAAAGCGGTCTTGGGTTTGTCCTTCTCTTTCAGTTCAATCTGGTAATACCCAGATTTAAGGTCGAGCATTGAGAACCATTTTGAACCTCAAAGTGCGGAAAAGGTTTCCTCCAAATTGGGTAAGGCATAGGCGTCTTTGATGGTCTGCATATTCAGCTTGCGATAATCAATGCAAAGCCTTATATCACCATTCTTCTTCCTTACCACAACGATAGGAGAAGAGAAAGATGATTCTGATTCACAAATGATACCAGCTTCAAGCAATTCCTCCAGATGTCGGCGAACAGCTTCAAGATTGTTATTTGATTTAAATATTTTTATTGTACTATATATTGTTCCCTTTAATATTTAACTTCTATTTTTCCTAACCTTTTTCTAGTTTTTTCTATGGAGCTTTGCTTATTTTGTTACTGGTTTGAGTTAGAACCTCTGAGCCACAACAAAAACAATTACAATAAATCACTCAAGGAAAATAACAAACTAAAATAGTACAACACTCAAGTTCAGTATATGAAAAGTTCTCAGTCCATAGAATAAGAGTGAACGGGGGGGAAAAACTGTCCTTTGAATACAAACGATGAATCCAATGCGCACAATAGTCTCCTTGTGTAGTGCAATGTTTGTAGTGCAAAATGTTCAATAGTGCAAAAAATAATCAGTTGGTGTGATAATCAGTGTTGAGGTAATTTGGTGAGAAATACCACTAGGAACGGATGAATTCCACTTGTGATAATGGATAAGGCACTGATCAATTGATGAGTTGCAGGATTTTACTTTTAGTTGTCTCTTTCAGGATTCTCTAGCTGGGTGGCTCGCCATCTCAGGATCACAGTTTAACTCAGTCAAGAAAAAACTCAAGAAAAAACCTGACCAAATCTGGGGGATTTCAACACAATTAACGTTACTCAACCGCATCGGATCTCACGCGGTTTACATTCGCATATCATCTGCTTCAATATCATCGATCATCGCACTAAAATGACCCAAATAAGATTTATACATGTTACAACATAATACAACACATTATTTATGCATATCGAACAAGGATGATTGTTATATTTGCCTTTTAATCTGCGTTGATGACACTCGCAATCTACAAAGCGCGTGCTCTCTCTCTCTGAGATTGTGTCTCGTATTAGTGACGTCACACACAGCACGCATCTTATGACAAACGTTTTGCTTTAGTTATTTTAGTTATTGAAAAGTTTACAACACAGCAGAACAACGCTCGCCATCTCAGGATCACAGTTTAACTAAGTCTCAAGAAAAAACCTGACCAAATCTGGGGGATTTCAACACAATTAACGTTACTCAACCGCATCGGATCTCACGCGGTTTACATTCGCATATCATCCGCTTCAATATCATCGATCATCGCACTAAAATGACCCAAATAAGATTTATACATGTTACAACATAATACAACACATTATTTATGCATATCGAACAAGGATGATTGTTATATTTGCCTTTTAATCTGCGTTGATGACACTCGCAATCTACAAAGCGCGTGCTCTCTCTCTCTGAGATTGTGTCTCGTATTAGTGACGTCACACACAGCACGCATCTTATGACAAACGTTTTGCTTTAGTTATTTTAGTTATTGAAAAGTTTACAACACAGCAGAACAACTTTGAATACCCATTATATCAAGCATTTCATTTTTTCTTTTATTGAAAATATAATTATTGCAAATTATGTTTGTTTTATTTATTATTATTATTAGTCAGCTCATTTCTGACCTGGGTTACACCAGCACTGTCGCCTTTAGTTTTACTTTTATTTTTTTTTGAAAAATGCATCTTTGCTGTTTACCTTGGAAGCTCTCTTTTATTTATTTATTTGATTCCTCAGTGTTTGCTAAACGTTCTGTAATTTATTAGTCGATATATAATACAGCATGTGGTATGTGCCATGCCTCATCTTATTCGTTTTTGTTAATAAACTTTTTGTAAGCTAGTTTGTCATTGTATATTACTGATTTATTATTGTTGTGCTTTTTGATTAGGAATAACAATGAATCCATATTTTGTTTTAGTCTTAAAAAATGAAAGGTGTGTAGATGTATGTAAGCAAAGCAGTGACAAGATCGCGAATTCGAAAGTGAAAGCATCCGAAGCCCGCAGCTTAAAGGGGTCATATGATGCTATTTAATTTTTTCCTTTCTCTTTGGAGTGTTACAAGCTCTTGGTGCATAAAGAAGATCTGTAAAGTTGCAAAGACTAAAGTCTCAAATCCAAAGAGATATTCTTTATAAAAGTTAAGAGTCAGCCACACCTACCTAAAACGGCTCATTCGAACACGCCCCCACATATCTACCTCATATGTTTTCACCGCTCCTTCGTTGGATCCGCCGGGACCGCCGTTCTCGATCCCGCCGCCTCAGCTCACTCTTGCCCAGCCTCAGCTCACGCCAAGCCGGGGCTTTCGCTCACGCTATAGGCCGCTGTGTTTTTCGTTGTGAAAGCGAAACAACTTTGTTTGGTCTTCCAAAAGAGGACGATATCGCTTCGTCATGCCTAGAGCTGATCTGTGCTGGTTGCTGAGGGAATACATCAACTTAGTGCTGTGGATTGCCGGCACATTTTATGGAGGACTGTTTACTGATGATCCTGGGAGAGTAACGTTTGACTAAAGTGCCGGCAGTTCTGACTCACGTAAGTACGTTTTCATTTAAAGGATTTGCCACTGATGACTCAAACGCGAGTTTTGGGAGTAGCACTTGTTGTTTGTCATTTCTCCGATCACAAATGCAGACATGGTTTTATGTTTACGCGGCAGAATGGGTTGAATGTTAACAACTTTCGTTTCCATATAACTATAAACTATGATAAAAGTTCATCAGCATGCACTGAATAATCCCATGTTGTAGCGCAAAAAATAAATAAAAATAAATAAATATTGTGACCAAATTATGTGCTCGTGCAACCAGCTGAAAAAGTTAGTTGCAAAAGAGCAACCAGTGGGAAGAATGAGTCTGGAGCCCTGATATGCACAGAGGTGGACAAAGTACTCAATTCCATTACTTGAGTGAAAGTACAGATACTGCTGGTCAAATATTACTCCATCACAAGTAAAAGTTGTAAAGACAGATTTTTACTAAAGTAAAAGTACAGAAGTACTTGCTTTTAAAAGTACTTAAGTACCAAAAGTAAATTTCCTTTTTTATGTCAATGCACTGTTTTATTGTTGTACGTAATACTTGCAATACTATTGAAGCAACATAGAATACATTACACCTACTGAATACACTCACTAGCTTGTAGTATCTTTAGAATAAAGAGCTTTTAGAATGTTAAAAACCTATGGGGAAAAAACAAAACAAAACAAAATAAAATTATTTAACACCCCTACCCACCCCAACAAAAGCAGGATGGTAGTGATGTCACACAGTTCTGACAGTGCGTGCACAGATCTGTGTGTAGCCATTCATCCACATTTGAACAGAGTGGACAGTGAAATCCTGTAAATACAGAGTGATAAGGAAGAAACAAAATCAAACCTGCTTTAAAACCCAGCAACACAACTGTAGCTGTACAACTTTTACCACAGGAACACTGCTTTAACAAAAAAGCAAAACAGCAGGACTTATTTGACACCAAAACAAATATTTTTTAAATGCTGTCTAATCGCTCTCGCGGTACTTTGATGTCACACACAGAATGGTCTGTGCAGTGCTGCTTCAAGTCCAACACCTATTGTGTTTTATTAGGAGATGCACAACAGTTCTTCTGTGGCTTTATAGGTAATATTTTCACGTACACAATTTAGCAAAATCAGACAATATTGTGTCTAATATATACCACAATACTAACTTCTTATTATTGAATTGTTTTAAATAAATATCACATTTGCAATTGGTCAGTGTTCAAAAAATGCTGGGAAATCACTTCATGTAGCCCTACAAGAGTGATTACTGATAAACTGTCTGAAAAAAAGAAAGTCATGTTTTAGAGAAGAACAAAATCACCCACTGACTTTCAAAGCTGCTATAGTAGCGACTTTCTACTTCGAGGACCTTGATATAAATGTAGTGGAGTGAAAAGTACCAGATTTGACTTTCAAATATAGTAAAGTTAAAGTCATAAGTTCCCAGAAAAATAATACTCAAGTAAAGTACCGATACTCAAAAAGTGTACTTAAGTACAATACTCAAGTAAATGTACTTAGTTACTGTCCGCCTCTGGATATGCATTATACAGAGGCAAGAGGAAAATAAAAAATACCATAGAAAGACAGTAAGTTCCCCTCAGACATACATTCATATAAACTCCTACCTCTAACTGAATCGCGATTTGTTTAACATCTCAACCGATTTAAATCGTCACATATTTCAATCGATTTTCAACCGGTTCACGGTTAATCGTTACATCCCTACTACCTGTAGCATGTTTATTGAAGATGCAGGACAACCACCTAGCAGTGCATTACACTAGTCCAGTCTAGTGGTCATGAATGCATGAACTAGCTTTTCTGCATCAGAAACAGGTAACATGTTTCGTAAAAATCTCCGACAATTAGCGCTTTATCAACAGTAACCAATAGGTCTGAGAGGAAAGTTCCGCTCCGACTCTGCTGGGGTGCAGGCCATCAGCGCGAAAAAGCCTAGGACGCTCCCAGAAAATATTCCAATTATTAACAAAGAGCCATTTCTGTTCTTTACACCATGACAATAACAATTCATTTAAAGCAAAAAATCTACTGAACCTTTCATGTCCGCGTCGATATGTGGGAAGCGGTCCTGACACGATGATCCCCTTCGCGGGCGATGTGCTGCGCACCGTCTCGATCAGGCTCCTGAAGTCCCTCTTCAGTGTCTCCGTCTGCCGCAGCTTGGTGTCGTTAGCCCCGGCGTGAGATTAGCGGCAACCACGCTGGTGATGCTAACGGGCTATATGCTAATAGCGGACTCGGGAAATCAAAATAGAACTATTGATAACAAGGCGCTCAGATTGTTTTTTGTTGTAGAATACGATAGGGGATATATTCACACGTTATAGAAACGAAAATTATGGTGTGTGAAATTGATTTTAAGATAAAAAAAAATAGACGATAAATATTTAACTTGATGGAGCTCAAACTGGGCATTTTTTTTCCCACCAGGAATTCCACTGTTAAAGATGATTATTTCATTATTTTGAAATAATTCAGGCTGAAGACTTCAACAAAAGCATATACCATTGATTAACAACCACAGAGGTCTTCTTTAGTGGTTTATAAGTTATCATTAAAAATGAATTCCCCTATGGAAAAGATTAATGTTTTTTTTACTTCCAGAACCCAGCTTTTGCAGTCTATTACAATTTTTTTGTCATTCCAATTCAAATTGAAATTCAATATCCTGTTGGGCGAGGCCAAATCAATTCAAATTCACATGCATGAATTGAAAAGAAGCTAATTGCTCAATTATGAATTTTGCTCAACCCTGTTAAGGAATTATGAATATTTCTATTATTCCACTTTTCTATCAAATTATACAGACTGTTTTACACATTCATTTACTATCACAATCACTCTAACAATGAATGAACAATGCTTGTTTGTTTTCTAAAAAATAAAACACACATATGGGCCACAAAATGGTACATTCTTTGTTTCCATTTCTTTCCAACTCTCACATGCATCTTTCTGTCTTTATGACTCCCAGTTGTATTTCCATGACTCTGGGCATAATAATGGCTTACAGACTTTCCTCTCTGGATTGCTGGTGGCTTGTTGCGGTACAGTCTACTGTGTCTTTTTTCTTTTCTTTTCCACAACTCTATAGTAAAGCCCCACTAGGGCCTTCCAAGCACATCCCCTCTGGCCATAAATAGCTTGCCTGCTTAACCTGGATAAGATGGCCATGGGAGCATTCACGCCTCGAACAATGCCTCCAATGACGCTCCTAGTTGACTCTCTTTCACTCTGTGCCCCCACCTCTCTTTTTTCCAGATGGCTGGTTAGGCATTCACAGCCTTGTAATGAATGCAGGCACACTACAGACCAAGTGAAATGGAGGGATGGCACTGAACACAACGGACTTGCATGGAGGCAAACAAAACAATAAAGCAAAGAAAAACTGCCCAGTTTAAGTTTAGAGAAGCAGTGCCATCTGCATTCTTGTGTTGCGTCTTGTGTTTGTTTTGATTTATTTTGTTCTCTCAAGGCAAGCACTGGACTCTATTCTGAAGCATTGCTCTTTTGCCTGCGAGGCCTGTAGACTTGCAAAGAGAGAGCTGATTCTTTCCTAGTCTTATATAATGAGAACCTGGAGGCATTATCATACAACTTTGTGTATGTGAGTGTGTGTCTGTGTGTAGATGCACGTCAGATTTCTACCTGTATCTTAGATTACCCATCATGCTTTGCTGTAGCCCAAAGGGCTGCAGGGCTCAGTTGAGATTTAGAATGCTGGAATTGGATTTTCTAGGCTTCAGAGGTAATGAAAAGCAACACTCCCACTCCTCTTACTCTGTGATTTCCCAAAGTACACACCACTGTTGCCGGTGAAAGATTTTTTTTTTTTCCATATAGCATTGGACCATTTATAACGACTCATTTAACTAGGGAATGCATGCACATAAGTCTCAGGAGACCTGCTTTGTATGACTGAGCTCTTTCTCTGTTTCCTATATAACCCATTTGTCATTCAGTGTGTAGCTAATGTTGCCTACCTCCACCCCACTGTCATACATATTCTTAAGCCTGATGGGAAATTGATACATTAAAAAATAAATTGTCCCTCATTGACTCTTTTGTGATTAAGTTAACCCTTGTTAATCGAGTTATAATGTTTTTTGTTTTTTTTCTTTCAGCAAAGTCTACGGCTGTTTGAGTGAGCTTAATTAAATGACTGAAATAAACTTATGAATAACAAGTAGTTATTTTGTACAACTCAGCACATCCATCCATTTTTCATTCATTGTCAAAGACATGACTGTATGTTTATGGTAAACTGCTCTAGGGAGTTCAACATTATTCACAACATAAAATCACAGGGACAAAAAAAAAGGAATAAAAAAGTAAATTTAAAATAAATTGTATATAAATTTGATGTTTTATTTGTTCAACGTCAATTTGAAAGTTCTTAAACATGGCAAATAAAACAACAATATTGTGAAATATTATTACAATTAAAAAATAACTATTTTAATATATATATTTTACAGTAATCTATTAGTGTGATGACATGGTGTAATGCCAGGCCAGCAGAGGGAGCCCTCGGCCGTGTATTGACTGTCACGCTCCCTCTGCTGCCTCATTGGTGACTTCCTGTTTGGCAACCATAAAGCATGGCTTGCCCAAACACTCTCTGCAAAATATTGCCAGTCTCACTGCCTTACCGAGCATTCTATTACCATTGCCTGTTGATCTTGTGTATGACTTCTTGCCCGTTTGATTCTACTTCTGATTATTGGATTTTCCCTCTTTTTTAGCTGCCGATTGGACTGATTGACTGTGTTTAGACTACTGCCTTTTCCTGACACTGATTCTGGATTGCCCTCTAAATAAACTTCTGCATATGGATTCTCACTCGGCTTCAGCCTCCTCGTTACAGAATACTTCACCACCCATGAATCCAGCGGAAGTTTCGGAGCTACAAGCGGCATTCGCCTATCAAAGCGAGGTACTCAAAGGCTACCAAAACTTGAAAACAACTTGAAAGCCTGCAGTCCGCCAATGAATACTTGACACATTATATTCGTTCACTTCCTCCACCCGTGCCACAAACGGTAAGCCTTTCTATTTGATGGTTCAGCGGATAAATGTAGAGGTTTTACAAGTAGAAATTTATTTTGACCACCAGAAAGACAAGTTTGCTTCTGATAACCAGAAATGTGTTTTTTTTATGACACTCCTTACGGGAAGAGTGATTACCTGGGCTGCTGCTGTTTGGGAGACGGATTCAATAATTCGTACCTCTTATGAATACTTTAAATAACAGCTACGTGATGTGTTTGAATAGCCCGCTGGGGGCAGGGATATTTTGACGCAATTACTTTCTATGTCCCAAGGAAATCATTGGGCAGCAGACTACGCAGTGGAGTACAGAATGCTGGCAGCACAGAGTGGATGGAATGATGTCTCACTGAAAGCAGTTTTCCAGCGAAGCCTGACTCAAGAACTTCAAACAGAACTGGCCTGCAAGGGTGAGACTTCAAATTTCTCTGAGTTTGTGAATTTAGCCATGTGGATTGATAACCTAATGAGGAATGCTCCTAAGAGAAAACCTGCTTATGGGTCATTGTCAAGCATATCAACTCTAGCCCAGTCACACTCAGTTCCCCTGGCCACCAATCAGGAACCTATGCAACTGGGTCTCTCAAGGCTCTCTGAGGAGGAGAGAGTTCGACGACGACTGCACAATTTGTGTTTCTATTGTGGTGAGGCTGGACATCATAGGCTGATGTGCCCACACAAGACTTGGACGCTCTCCAATCCCCCACCCCGGGTAAATATTGATCAGTTCTTTCTCCTGCCATTTAAAACGCTCACCATTCCTGTTCAACTGGCTTCTGATGAGAACTAAATTTTGTCAGCGCTGATCGACTCTGGAGCTGCCTTAAACCTCATTCACAAAGACATCATCATCAAATACAACATTCCCACTCAACCTTGTAAACCACCTATCAAGATCCGAGAAATTGATAATTCATCCATTGGAGATGGCATAACGGAACAAACTCACCCCATTCAACTCCAAGTCGGCCTGTTCCATCAAGAGGCTATCTCATTTTATGTAATCGACTCTCCAAGAAATTAAATCATCCAAGGCTTTCCTTGGGTATCAGTTCATGACCCAGTTATTTCCTGGCATCATGGTGAGTTAACCCGCTGGTCAAATTTTTGCTTAACCCATTGTATGCACTCTGACCTTTCACCTCATTGCCTATTTATCAGTGTTGAAAGCCCTGCCATCGAACAAACCACTAAACTCCCAGACTGTTACAATGACTATGCTGAGGTATTTAGCAAGGTGAAGGCCACCCAATTACCACCCCACCGTCCCTGGGATTGTGCTATCGATCTCCTTTCCAATGCCATGCCACCCAAAAGTAAAGTGTACCCGTTAACCCATGACGAAACCCAAGCTATGAAGAGTTACATTGAAGAAGCCTTAAACAATGGATTTATCCGCCCTTCAACGTCTCCAGCCGCTGCAGGTTTCTTCTTTGTAGACA
>NW_015507179.1:100687-107563 GCF_001515645.1 Sinocyclocheilus grahami
GGATTGATAACCTAATGAGGAATGCTCCTAAGAGAAAACCTGCTTATGGGTCATTGTCAAGCATATCAACTCTAGCCCAGTCACACTCAGTTCCCCTGGCCACCAATCAGGAACCTATGCAACTGGGTCTCTCAAGGCTCTCTGAGGAGGAGAGAGTTCGACGACGACTGCACAATTTGTGTTTCTATTGTGGTGAGGCTGGACATCATAGGCTGATGTGCCCACACAAGACTTGGACGCTCTCCAATCCCCCACCCCGGGTAAATATTGATCAGTTCTTTCTCCTGCCATTTAAAACGCTCACCATTCCTGTTCAACTGGCTTCTGATGAGAACTAAATTTTGTCAGCGCTGATCGACTCTGGAGCTGCCTTAAACCTCATTCACAAAGACATCATCATCAAATACAACATTCCCACTCAACCTTGTAAACCACCTATCAAGATCCGAGAAATTGATAATTCATCCATTGGAGATGGCATAACGGAACAAACTCACCCCATTCAACTCCAAGTCGGCCTGTTCCATCAAGAGGCTATCTCATTTTATGTAATCGACTCTCCAAGAAATTAAATCATCCAAGGCTTTCCTTGGGTATCAGTTCATGACCCAGTTATTTCCTGGCATCATGGTGAGTTAACCCGCTGGTCAAATTTTTGCTTAACCCATTGTATGCACTCTGACCTTTCACCTCATTGCCTATTTATCAGTGTTGAAAGCCCTGCCATCGAACAAACCACTAAAATCCCAGACTGTTACAATGACTATGCTGAGGTATTTAGCAAGGTGAAGGCCACCCAATTACCACCCCACCGTCCCTGGGATTGTGCTATCGATCTCCTTTCCAATGCCATGCCACCCAAAAGTAAAGTGTACCCGTTAACCCATGACGAAACCCAAGCTATGAAGAGTTACATTGAAGAAGCCTTAAACAATGGATTTATCCGCCCTTCAACGTCTCCAGCCGCTGCAGGTTTCTTCTTTGTAGACACAAAGGACGGTGGACTTTGTTCTTGTATCGACTATAGAGGTTTGAATAACGTAACAGTCAAGTTCCGCTACCCACTCCCTCTGGTTCCAGCAGCCCTTGAACAACTCAGAGGCAAATATTTTTACTAAATTGGATTTAAGAAGTGCATACAACCTGATACGGATCTGCGAAGGGGATGAGTGGAAGACAGCCTTTCTCACCACTAGGGGGCACTACGAATACCTCGTTATGCCATATGGGCTAGCCAATGCTCCAGCTGTGTTCCAGTCATTCATTAATGCGATACTTCATGATCTGTTAGATCAATATGTGATAGCTTATATCGATGACATCTTAATCTATTCCAAGTCAGAAGCAGAGCACATCTAACCAGTCAAGATGGTTCTTTCACGTCTCCTCGAGAATCAACTCTTTGTCAAGGCAGAGAAATGTGAGTTCCACGTTTCACAAACAACATTTCTGGGGTATAACATCAGCCATCAAGGGGTAGAAATGGACGACTCCAAAGTCAATCAGTCAGCGAATGGCCACAACCAACTACCATCAAGGAACTGCAGAGGTTCTTAGGATTTGCTAACTTTTACAGACGCTTCATCCGTGGCTACAGCTCCATTGCCTCCCTGCTGACTTCTCTCCTAAAAGGTAAACCGTCCAAACTGAAGTGGACCGATGCAGCCAAGGCCTTCAATACCCTCAAGGTTAGCTTCACAACAGCACCCATATTACGACATCCAGACCCTATTCTCCCCTTTGTGGTCGAAGTGGACGCATCTGACAGTGGCCTTGGAGCTGTACTCTCCCAGCGTCACGGACAACTTGGTAAATTATATCCATGTGCTTTCTTTTCAAGAAAACTCACGCAGGCAGAACGTAATTATGATGTGGGCAATAAGGAACTGTTATCTATGAAGGCTGCTATTGAAGAGTGGAGACACTGGTTAGAGGGGGCAGTCCATCCGTTCCACGTTATCACAGACCACAAGAACTTGGAGAACATCAAAAGTACCAAACGTCTGAATCCTACATACAGTAGGATACAGACCCGGAAGTAAGAACAGTAAAGCAGATGCTCTGTCAAGACGCCATGAATCTCTTGTCATTCCTGGTCCACCTGAAACTATACTGCCCTCAACCGTCAACATCGCACCAGTTACTTGGGACATCATGGAGGAAATTCAACGAGCCCATCAGCAAGAACCACCACCAGCCGACTGCCCCCCAACCAAGCATTACATACCCCATGCTCTTCGCCACCGAGTCATGCAGTGGGTTCACACAACTCTATGTTCAGGTCATCCAGGGATCTCGCGCACAATCAACCTGCTACAGAATTCTTTCTGGTGGCCTTCAGTGAGTAGAGATGTTACCGCATACGTCAAGACATGTCAACTTTGTGCCCAATCAAAGACCCCCAAAGAACTGCCCTCCGGCCTGTTACAATCATTACCCATTCTACAACGCCCCTGTACACATCTATCGATCGACTTCCTCACTGACCTACCTCCCTCTGATGGATTCACTACCATTCTGGTGATCATCAACAGGTTCTCTAAATCATGCCGGCTACTACCCCTCAAGGGTCTCCCTACAGCCATGGAAATGGCACAGTCTCTTTTCCACCATGTCTTCAAAATCTATGGTCTGCCTGAGGACGTAGTTTCTGACAGAGGAACTCAATTCACTTCACGAGTCTGGAAATCTTTATGTAAGCAGCTTGACATAAACGTTAGCCTCACCTCAGGCTACCACCCTCAGTCTAATGGACAAGTTGAATGACTCAACCAGGAAATTGGAAGATATTTGCGCAGTTATTGTAGCCGAGAACAACATCGGTGGGCAGAATTCCTTCCATGGGCCGAATATGCTCAAAATTCCCTGACACATTCTTCTACAGGACTAACCCCTTTCCAGTGTGTTCTGGGATATCAGCCTCCTCTGTTCCCGTGGTCAGGAGAACCTTCATCTGTCCCAGCAGTGGACGACTGGATCAGGCGTAGTGAGAGGGTGTGGGACAGTGCTCACATCCATCTACAAAGGGCTGTCAGGATACAAGGTTTCCAGGCCAACCGACGATGCCGTCCACACCCTCCCTACCAACCAGGACAACGGGTCTGGCTCTCCACGAGGAACCTCAAGCTATGGCTACCTAGCAGGAAGCTAAGCCCCAGGTATGTTGGCCCTTTCAAGATCATTAGACAAATCAATGAAGTCACTTACCAACTTGAGCTTCCTGCCACTTATCATATTTCTCCTTTTCATGTGTCTCTCCTTAAACCCTTCCACCCGGACACTGACCCCAACGCCGACCATCAAGAGCCACCGTCACCTTTGGAAATCGACGGATCGCTTGCTTATAAGGTCAATATGTTGCTGGACTCTAGGCGTAGAGGGGGTCAGCTCCAATATCTGGTGGATTGGGAGGGCTACGGGCCTGAGGAGAGATCTTGGGTCAATGCACCTGACATTCTGGATCCATCACTCATCGAGGAATTCCAAGTCAAGTCACCTTTATTTATATAGCGCTTTTAACAATACAGATTGTGTCAAAGCAACTGAACCGCATTAATTAGGAAAATAGTGTGTCAATAATGCAAAATGACAATAGTAAACATTAATTTTTAAGTTAAAGACAGTTCATCATTGAATTCCGTGATGTCAACATCCAGCTCAGTTTAAATAATATATTTGCAATCATGTCAACGATATCGCCTTCCTGTCCTATAACTGTAAAGAACTGCAGTTTATCTTTTGGTGCGATGAATGAAGCTAAAGCATTATACGCTGTAGAATCTACATTTGTTATTGTATTTCTGATGTTATCTATTTTATCAGTGAAGAAATTCATAAAGTCATTACTATTAAACTCTGAGGGAATATATGAGGGAGCCCTAGCCCGAGTATTGACTGTCACGCTCCCTCTGCTGCCTCGTTGGTGACTTTCTGTTTGGCAGCCATGAAGCATGGTTTGCCCAAACACTCTCTGTGAAGTATTGGCAGTCTCACTGCCTTACCGAGCATTCTATTACCATTGCCTGTTGATTTTGTGTATGACTTCTTGCCCATTTGATTCTACTTCTGGTTATTGGATTTTCCCTCTGTTTTGGCTGCCGATTGGACTGATTGACTGTGTTTAGACTACTGCCTTTTCCTGACACTGATTCTGGATTTCCCTCTAAATAAACTTCTGCTTATGGATTCTCACTCGGCTTCAGCCTCCTCGTTACACATGGATGCATTTTATTCAATGTTCAGTATCACATAACTCTTCAGAAATAATTGTAATATGCTTATTAGTGCTCAAGTTACATTTCTTATCATTTATAATGTTGAAAATTGTTGTAGTGCTTTATATTTTGTTTAAACTGTGATACAATTTTCAGTATTCTTTGATGAATAGAAAGATCAGCAGCATGTTTTTTTATTTAATAAATAATGTTATGAAAACATTATACAAATATTAATTTATTTCAGAAAAACCTTACTGGCCCCAAACTTCTGAACAGTACAGTAAATACTCTATAAAATATATATATTTAAATATAAATATAACATTAAAAAAAAAAAGTGTGATTTTTTTAATTATTTTTTTTAAAGCATATTTCTCTGTGTGAAAGATCATGCCATCACTGGAAGTGAAGAAGTTAAAGGTGACCTATTATGCCCTATTTTACAAGATGTAAAATAAGTCTATGATGTCCTGAGAGTGTGTATGTGAAGTTTTAGCTCAAAATACCCCACAGATATTTTTTATAGCTTGTTGAATTTGCCATTTTATGGTATGAGCCAAAACATGCCGTTTTTGTTTTTGTCCCTTTAAATTCAAATGAGCTGGTGCTCCTGCCTCCTTTTTCAGAAGAGGGTGTAGCTTTAAGATCTCATGCTCCGGCAACAACAAAACAGAACAATCTCATACAATCTGATTGTACTGTGAATTGTAAATGTGCATTTATGAATTACACAGACGGGGAGCACGGCGCGATGAAAATATCGACATAGCATGTGAAGGCACCATGAGACCAGCTATCACAAACTATATAAGTCCCACTTGTGATTATGAGCTCGACAAATTAAGGCGGTCGACTTCACATTGCTTTCATATGCAATTTTTAACTACCACATACCAATTTACGATCATTCTGGTAGCACGTGAAGGCAGCATCAGTAAAATCGAGCAGGGACAATGGTAGCTTTAACAACATTAGCCTTACAGAGTGCCAAGAAGCTCTTTCAAAAAGGCAGTTTGGAAAACAAAATGTGACGTGTGATACTTACTTTGTCTGGTGCTGATATTTGTGACCGAAGCATTGATATTGATCCCTCTTTCAGAAGCAACCTTTGCACAACTCCAGCGCTGAACTGACCCTCATTTGTGAGGCAGTCCAACATAAAATGATTAGCACAAACATATAAGACTTTTCCTTTTTTTTTACTGGACATTTCCTGTGAAAATGAAATGTAACCACCGTGTCCTTGGCGTCTATGGAGACTCCTGTGTTCATTGGTGCATCCCAACAGACAACACTTGTAATGACTCTTTGGCACTGACATTTTATCTCCAGCAGCTACAACAAGAAAACAGTAATGGTGGACTGCTGCTTCTCACTCAGGGCTGTGTCTATGCTAATAGGGCAGAGATTGTCACAAATGGGTGGGACATTTTCCCTACGTCAATGTAGGCAGAAATCTGGAACCGCTTGTTTGGAGAGACTGTTTATGATTAATTGGGATTATAAAAAAATTAGTGGATGGACTTTTACCATTATAGGCTGGTTGTTTTCACAAACTGGCCACACAACTGTGTTCAAATATAAAAGTGATTTTAGCATAATAGGTCACCTTTAAAGGGGTCATATGATGTTACTAAAAAGAACATTATTTTGTGTATTTGGTGTAATGCAATTTTTTTATGCGGTTTAAGGTAAAAAAAAAAACATTATTTTCCACATACTGTACATTATTGTTTCTCATCTATGCCCCGCCTTTCTGAAACGCGTCGATTTTTACAAAGCTCATTGGTCTGAAAAGCAAGGTGTGCTCTGATTGGCCAGCTATCCAGTGCATTGTGATTGGCCAAATACCTCAAGCGTGTGACAGAAATGTTACACCCCTTACCATATTGTGTTTCCATCATACAGTCTATGGTGTAACGAATCAGCTCATGACAGGAAATATGAATAATTAACCATAACTAGTTATAATTAACTTCATATTTTAGATCCACTGTAGATATTTAGCTGACCTCTATTTTGCCTGAATGTCTCTAGAAATCTGATGTTTGCGGTGTCGCTTTGCTCTTGTGGCAGCACCGACTTGAGCTTGCCTGAGTTGTGTTGGTAGAGGGTTCGCAGTTGGGCATGTGGGCCCGTTGCTCCATCCAACGTTGTCTGGCTGCTTCTGGGGTGGAGACTGGTTTTAAGGGATGCTCCTCCCTTGGAGGGGTCTGATGCTGTGTTGCGTCAGGCAAGGAGTCAGAAGTTTGTTCTTCTCAGTACTCCTTAGTTGAGTTTTGTTCAAGTAGCTCTTTTGCAAGTGTCAGCAGCTCCTGTAACCCAGAAGTAGGCGTGTCCAGCTGTCATTTTGTAGCCTCCATTCGGCACCTGTGTGAAGGGTGTGGAGGAGGATGTTGTGGTGGACTGCTGTTGGACATACGCTCCATCCAACGTTGTCTGGCTGCTTCTGGGGTGTAGACTGGTTTTAAGGGATGCTCCTCCCTTGGAGGGGTCTGATGCTGTGTTGCGTAAGGCAAGGAGTCAGAAGTTTGTCCTTCTCAGTACTCCTTAGTTGAGTTTTGTTCAAGGAGCTCTTTTGCGAGTGTCAGCAGCTCCTGTAACCCAGTAGTAAGTGTGTCCAGCTGTCCTTGTGTAGCCTCCGTTCGGCACCTGTGTG
>NW_015507180.1:0-11072 GCF_001515645.1 Sinocyclocheilus grahami
CAAAAGTGTTGCGTTTATAATTTTGTTCAGTGTATATATATATAATGTATTTTCTTACGCTTTTAATCGAAGATATTATATTATTTTAGCTTAATTTCAATAACTGAAAAGACTTTTCAATCGTAACCAACAATGGTTATCGGCCATAATATGAAAATAATATCAGCCAGAATTTTAATATATCGATGTATTTATGCATCCCTAACAATAATATAAAATTATTTTAAAAGCTTGAAGTCTGAAAGATGGATTACAGACATACAGAGAGGATAGATCCACTCACGTTTTCTTTTGAAAATGTAAAAATCAACTTTTATTCATTTTTTTTTTTTTTTTGATACAGCAAATAACAGCTAATAATGAAAAGCTGTATATATAATCTGATCTGCAGATCTTTGTAAAACTTTGTCCTTGTGTGATGTTTTTGTTTTTTTCTCCATGAGTCAAATGAACATGCTGAACTGGCATTGGTCTTGGAAAGCATCTCTCATTTTTCTTAGAGGTTGTCTGCTGTTTTCTCTCCTGAGACAAGACTTGATTTTCCACTAGATAGGAGAGCACAGGGACAATCTAGCTATAAATAATCTGGAAGAATAGCTGCTCTTTACACAAAAGCTGTGATAGGTGTGTTCATTCATCTGGAGGACACAGAGGTTTTACAGAGATGTGAGATGTCAGACTGTGTTAGCTAAAATACAAAAGCACCACGCTAGGTTTCTTACATAAGTCTTCTTTAAAGGTGAGTGTGATGACTAAGATGTTCCCTGATAGAACTGCAGTGTCACTGAGATTGTGGTGCGTTTGCTTTGTGCTATAATGAAAAACTCCCCTCCCCTTAAATGGAAAAATAAATAGAAAAGTCATGTAAAAACTGACATAAAACAAGTAGTCTAGAGCTAAATATTTTTCTTTTTGAGAGATACACATATTTTTCATTCTGAGAGGCCAAAGTTCATGAGGCATGAATAACTGAGTGATTTTGACTTGTGTAAATTCAGAAGCTGAGGCTGTGGATCAATAACTCAAAAGACACTGCCTGAAGAGAAAGCACTTTAAAGAGCACCGTCATTCTCCTTCACATTTATTGGCTGTGAAAGAATATCATGTTTGCTTCACCTCTTATTTATGGTGTACTAAAATAAGCAGCTTTATCATGCTGAATATATATATGTTTCAACTACATTATTTAAAAGAATAGTTAATCCAAAAATGAAAATGTACTCACCCTCAGGCCATCCGAGATGTAGATGAGTTGGATTTTTCATCAGAACAGATTTGGAGAAATGTAGCATTCCATCACTTGCTCACCAATGGATCATTTGCAGTGAATGGGTGCCATCAGAATGAGAGTCCAAACAGCTGATAAAAGCATCACAATAATCCACAAGTAATCCACACCACTCCAGTCCATCAGTTAATGTCTTGAAATGTTAATGAAGTGAAGAGCTGCATGTTTGTTGAACAAATATGTCAGTGGATTTTGATGTGAGAGGACAACAGGGGATGGACTTTTTAACTGGAGGAAGTTATTATGGATTATGGACATGTATTTTGGCGTGACACAAATGCTTTAATGATGGATTTGTTTCTTACAAACACACAGCTTTTCACTTCACTTCTTGTGTGGATTACTTGTGAATTATGGTGGTGTTTTTATCAGCTGTTTGGACTCCCATTCTGATGGCACCCATTCACTGCAGATGATCCACTGCTGAGCAAGTGATGGAATGCTACATTTCTCCAAATCTGATGATGAAACAATCTCATCTACATCTTGGATGGCCTGAGGCTAAGTACATTTTCAGCAAATTTTAATTTCTGGGTGAACTTCAACACTGAATTCAGTTCACCAAACAGTTATGTTGGACTGTCATGTTGCGATGAGTAATGAAATCCTGTATTTGGGTGTTTCAGGAATGGTGTAGGGCAAAGAGGCCCTGTAGATGTGTGTCATGAAACTTCTCAACGCCTGTGGTAAGAGTTCACTGTTCTGTCTTTCTCGTCTTGTCTTTCTCATTCACTCAGTTGTTCACAATCTCACCTACATTACTTCATATTCAAAGAATGTAGTTATTTTATGCTTCAGACATCTTTCCTGAAAAATCCAGATAAAACCTATTTCTAATGGTCTATAAATTAAATGGATGAATTTTAGTGGATTAAAAAAATGTTTCTGTGTCAATCTGCTTCTGGCCAATGAAAATTGTTCATGTAGTCTGAAAGTAAACGGATTAAAGGGACAGTTCACCCAAAAATGAATTTTCTACCATAATTTATTCACCCTCATGTCATTCCAAAAGCTGTGTGTGACTTGCTTTATTCTTTGGAACAGAAAAGAATATATTTCACAATATTAGACCCTATTAACCTTCATTGTTTGGACAAAAGTACACTAAGCCATTTTTCAAAATATCTTCTTTTATGTTTTAGAGAAGAAATAAGGTCATGATGGTGAACAAATCATTTTTGGGTGAACTATACCTGTAAATAAACCATTTTACAAATTTAAACTGATTGCAAACAATGAAATTAAGTTTGTTTGTGTCATTTTAGTAATGGGCTAATGGAATAAAGACTGAAAATATACTGTTATTGTAGTTTTCTGTGCTTTTAGTTTTGTACTTGTAGTTTTGTGTTTTTACGCTAATCCTCAGTCTCAATTCTAACTCTAATTTTACTAATTTAAAGACAACGGACAGGATTTGTACTTGCACTTGACATAGTTCCTGGTTAAATGGGGGAAGGGAGTCACAGTCATCTGTCACACTATCCGTCTGTGCTGACTGCAGGGATGTAATGTGTTTTATCATCCCTCTCCATCTCCATCACATCCCTCCCCCCATGCTTCTCTTTCTCCATCCATCCATCTCTCTTTATCCATCCTCTCTATCCATTTATACATCCCCTCCCTTCTCTGCCATCCCTTTTCTTTCACGGTGTTTACCTCAGAGTCTGTATCTCCTTCTCTTCACGCTCCTTTCCCAAAATAAACATGGTTTGCTCTTTTATAGGAGACTTCAAGGATTCTCAGTTATGTTTTACTTAGGTCTCATTTTGTCTCAGATTTCCGTATGCTCCTCCTAAAAGAGGTGAAATAAAAATAAAAACAAGTGAGACAATTGTTAAAAAATGTATGTAGATATGTTGAAATAGTGATGATATATGTGTAAAGCAGTTTTCTCAATCAGTATTTTTGTTTTCAAATGAAGAAATCTAAGCAGCTTTAAAACATACATTTACTGAAGAAGGAAATTAGATATGAATACTTTTCAGCAGTGCTAAAGAAATAAAAATGTTTAAAAATATATATTTCTTTATTTTATATGCATAATGACATTTTTAACACAGCAAACATATTAACATTAATTTGGCATTAAAAGTGCTATTTAAATGATTATGTAAAAGAGGAAAGGAAACTATTAAGAATTATATGATTGGTATGATGATTGGTTAGTTTACAACATTCATAACGTTTTTTAGTATTGATTAATAGTTTGATATCGGCACTTATTTCCTTGTTGAAGGAAATGGCGGTCTACCTCTAAAATCATATCTTTTAAAGAAATTCAGAAATGGGTTTGAGGCAAATAGTTATGCAAAACGTAAATGACATATCAGTCTGAGACATTGTTGAGTCTATGGAGGATCAGATAAGATGCATAAGAGATATAATTTGTGATATAGTTTCTTTAACTGTCTATTGATTTTTTTTTTCTTCTTCGCCAAATCCTGAGCAAGCCTAACCTGAAACCACCATACAACTGTCACTGAGCTCTTAATCGAATGCATTAGCCATAGAAATCCATTCAGACAACGGTCCATCTTTAAAACCATCACACTGACAGGGTCCGGCTCCAGACCGGCCCAGATCAAGGGGTTTGAAACATGTGTGTTTGTATAACATACACAAAGTAGATTACACTTAAAAATATCTGGAGCAAATAGGAACCATTAAGATGGCTTGACAAGATCTCTTTGTGCATGTTTATCTGTATTTCTCCTATGAGCCCTGCTGTAGGGTTATTTTTCAAAGGAGTGGGAAAGGTGTCCTTTTCAGTCGAATACAAAGACTCACAGGATGCTAGAATGAAGCTTTTGTATGGAAGTCCATCAGAAAAGCCCAGAGAAACACCATCATTGTGCTCATAGTCCACTGATTGCAGAGGGTTTTAAGGTCCTTACACTGCTGACTTTTCTGTGTGTATTAGCAAATTTTCGCAGTCAGTTGCCATCTTTTGACTTGTAGTTGTTAAAGGCGATGTTAAAAAATCATCTGTAAATCATTCCTGGTCACACAAATCTCAGCTGCATGATTGTTTATATAATGACAAAATGTAAACTATTATCACACAGTTCTCTATATGAAGTTGGATATATATTATGGATATACTATAGAGATAAATATTCTAGTATATTATATCCAACTTTATCCATATACATACAGTACACCCATGTAAAGCGATATATACTGTACTATATATAGCAAATCTCAACTGCATTATTTTATATTTGGTCGCAAAATGTAACTATATTATCGCCCAGCTCTTTATATAAAGTTGGATATATACCCAGAATGTACCGTATTAAAATGCTATATACAGTGGGGCAAAAAAGTATTTAGTCAGCCACCAATTGTGCAAGTTCTCCCACTTAAAAAGATGAGAGAGGCCTGTAATTTTCATCATAGGTATACCTCAACTATGAGAGACAAAATGAGAAAAAAAATCCAGAAAATCACATTGTTGTTTTAAAACATTTCTTGGTTATACGAATATGAAGAACAATCTATTGACATCACTGGAAGAACATTGTTCAAAACTTTGAGATAACATTGCCAGAATTTTTCGTGAGTGTTTTGAGTGCAACTGAGTGCGACAGTCGCTAAATACAAACTATATTACTGTCCAGCTCCAATCTGCTAAATGCGACTTGACAAACATCATATAAACAATATGATGTTTAAACAAACATCATGATTTTCTGTAAAGCTGCTTTGAAAAAAATGTGTTTTGTGAAAAGCACTATACAAATAAAACTGACTTGACTTAAATTGACATACATCCGAACAGTCTTTTGGAAGCCATCTGACATCCATCTAAAGCCTCGTTCTCATCTACAGTTTCTTCTTTTCCACAGTGACCTCATAAAGGGAGTGCTTTCTCATTGAAAATGATGATGCATAAGGTAATTAAAAGCAATTGTTTTTATATCATATACAGTGGGTACGGAAAGTATTCAGACCCCCTTAAATTTTTCATTAGACTCTTAGGAATGTTTTTGTAACCTTGGCCAGATCTGTGCCTTGCCACAATTCTGTCTCTGAGCTCTTCAGGCAGTTCCTTTGACCTCATGATTCTCATTTGCTCTGACATGCACTGTGAGCTGTAAGGTCTTATATAGACAGGTGTGTGGCTTTCCTAATCAAGTCCAATCAGTATAATCAAACACAGCTGGACTCAAATGAAGGTGTAGAACCATCTCAAGGATGATCAGAAGAAATGGACAGCACCTGAGTTAAATATATGAGTGTCACAGCAAAGGGTCTGAATACTTAGGACCATGTGATATTTCAGTTTTTCTTTTTTAATAAATCTGCAAAAATGTCAACAATTCTGTGTTTTTCTGTTAATATGGGGTGCTGTGTGTACATTAATGAGGGAAAAAAATTAACTTAAATGATTTTAGCAAATGGCTGCAATATAACAAAGAGTGAAAAATTTAAGGGGGTCTGAATACTTTCCGTACCCACTGTATGTTTTAAGCAGATTTCTTTTAATAAAAAATAAGATAATACATGATCATAAAACAAATAAAAAGGTTATTGTGATGTTTGACCTTTGATCTGTGTATGTATGTGAACAGCAATCGGCCCGTACCTCCCCAGGCAGCGTTTGTTCTCTGCATGGAGGAGGTGTTCCTGGATCCTCGGCGGTCACTATAGTGGTGTGTATAGCAACAGTGCATGCTGGGATATGATTACCGCATCAGATTACACATGGCCCATGACTGACTGTAATAATAATTGTCTCAAAATTGCAACGCTGTGCCAGAAAACAAATGTATTGCTTTCAGAGAAATACATTTACTTCTTCATAGTATGTCTCTGAGATTGCCAGTCATTTTTTTCATTTCTTTCATATTTTGGATTAAAACAGGCCAAAATGGACAATCAACTGATTGGGTATAAGGACCTAGCAGCTATACCTAAAGACAAGGCCATTCTTGACATAGAGAGGCCTGACCTGATGATGTATGAGCCCCACTTCAGCTATTCACCAATGGAGGTAATACACTGTATATTCAGTATATATACTGTTCAAAAGTTTGGGGTCAGTAAGATTTTTTTAAAAGAAATTATTACTTTTGTTCAGCAAGGATGCATTAAATTGGTTCAAATAAATGTTGCTCTTTTGAACTTTCTATTAATCAAAGAATCCTCAAAAAATGTAAGACATCTTACCAAGCCCAAACTTTTGAATGGTAGTGTTGTGTTGATATTTGGTGATGAGTTCTGACAGTCTATTTTGGCAATTGTCTCAAAGACTCACAGCTGTTGATTTGTCAGACTTTCATTCTGTAACACTCTGTCTGTCAGCGTGTGTGATGTGTTCACTGGTTAGTTTCCTGCTGGGTGTGATGTCTCACCATCAGAGCTCCTGGCTCGAAATCAGCATACACACACACACACACACCATGTTAGATCGGCTCTCCCACTGTAATTTCCTTTTTTTGTTTCGCTGTAATGGAAGCTTTACGATTCATTAAGTCTTTTAAACCTGTCTGTGGAAATGTCTGGATATTTCACTTACTGCTAACAACTGACCTCTCTCTCTCTCTTTCTTTTTCTTTCTCTAGAGGTCATTATCTCCTCGTTCAATCTCCCCTCCTCCATCTCCGGAGGTAAGTTACATAGTACATGTCCATGCCATATTTTAATATCTGTCAATTGAAAAAACGGTTTCATACTTCATCAACACTCTTGCAATGAGGCTTGGCCACTCAGATTAGAGGACCAGAAGTAAATGCTTGTTTAATGGAAAGAAGGTAGTTTGCAAATAACAGACATTTAGGTTACAAATGATATACATTATATTATTTAACTTTGGGGTCAGTAAGATTTTTCAATGTTTTTGAAGTCTCTTATGCTCACCAAGGCTGCATTTATTTGAATAAAAATACAGTAAAAACTGTAATTTTTAAATTATTTAAAATAGCTGTTTTCTATTTTTATATATTTTAAAATTTTATTTATTCCTGTGATCAAAGCTGAATTTTCAGCATCATTACTCCAGTCTTCAGTGTCACATGATCCTTCAGAAATCATTCTAATATGCTGATTTGCTGCTCAAGAAATATTTCTTATTATCAATGTTGAAAACAGTTGTGCTGCTTAATATTTTTGTAGAAACCATAATACGTTTTTTCAGGATTCTTTGATGAACAAAAAGTAAAAAAGAGCAGCATTTATTTGAAATTTAAATATTTTGCAACATTAGTTGCAAGACAAAAAGTCTTTTGACTTTTGATCAATTTATTATGTCCTTGCTGAATAAAGAGTCTGATTTATATTTAAAAAACTCTCTGACCCCGAATGTTTAAATGGTTGAATAAAATGTAAAACATTAAATAAAATAGTCCTGTAATATTGTTGTGACCAATTAACTTTTTTTTTTTAATTCTCTCAATATGAGTTCATGTACAGTATGTACAATAATTCAAAAATGAGAAAAGAAATGTAAAATAGCTTTAAAAAAGTCAAGCGCTGCTTGCCATCACTTAACATGTTACTTCCCAAGATTTAATAGAAGTTACATTTTTAAATATTGTATATTTTATTACCATTTTGACTGAATTATGCTCAAGGTTTTTCATATAGCACAATACATATAGCACAGATATATACATCTAGCAAAATATATGAAGGAAAGTTTGGAATCCCCCCTCTCTTTAGTTTTTGAATTAAAACACTTGTTAACATCAGACCTAAATTCTAGAAACCCAGTGTTGAAGTCATAATCCACCAGAGGCCTTGCATCACAGCTATTTTACCATGTTCGAGGACCAAACGATCTATTTTATAATCTCCTTTAGAGTCTCTCTGCATGATTCTTAAGCACACAGACCTTCTAAATGTAATTCCAGAACAGTCTATCAAAGGATGTCTATCAAAGGGATTGGTCAGAGCCTAAGTCATCAGGCAGCTCGTCTCCGGCCTCCACACAGCTGAGTAAAAGCATCACCGTCAGCACAAAAGTCCCACACCAGCAACAGCACTTCCACAGGCCAGGTTAGGTACTACAGCACCTCACAAACACAGCCAACAAACCTCAGTCAACATCAAACTCTAAAACTAAACAAAACAACCTCACTTTTCCTCCCAGACAGTGGAAACAATATATACAAGAAGCCACCAATATATAAACAAGGTATGAAACATCAACACTGTTCTTGTGTAAAGGTGTAATTCTGTGGCATTCTGAGCATGTGTCTGTGTATTTGAATGGGGCAGATGTCTCAGCAGCCATTCCACACAGTAAACACATGGAGGATTTAATCATCGAGTCATCAAAGTTTCCCGCCGCACAACCTCCAGACCCCAACCAGCCCTCTAAGATAGAGATGGACTACTGGCCCTGCCCTCCTTCACTAGCTGTTATAGGTATTGCACTCTCACGTTATCCACATGATCACAACCTGCTGTAAACAATCTGCTACATGCATTCTGTCATTGGATTGATAGTTCTGTCATGACAACTCTCTGAGGGATTGGCATGGTAATGTACATGACAATGTTAATGTATTTGATCTTGGCGGAATAGATCTGTTACACTGCTGCTGCTGCTGCTGCTGCGGCAGAGCAAGTACCGAGACTTGCTAATACACTGCCAATACATCCACAACATGCTGCTGTGAGCATGTAAGAAATATTGCTGCTGCAAATATAACACACATGAAATAACCCCCATATAGCTCACATGAATCACCTCGTAGCAGATCTATACAGGTGGAGCTGGGGAAGGTAGAGGGTTTCTGAAGCAAGCTGCAGCTGCTACTGCCAGCACTAATCATATATTTGAATGTTGAGCAGCGAGCTCATTGGCTACCGATACAGGAGAGAACCAATCAGCTGTGCCATGTGACAATGATGTCATTAGGTCAGAATGAGTTAGACCTATTGGACTGCGCCATCTAGAGTTGCATGCCAAAACTCTGTATTGCATACAGTACATCCACTGTAAACATCCACCTTCATGTCATGGTTCACTTGTCTTTTTTGCTGTGAAATATTTACTGATTTTTATAAAGTAAACATTAGAATAACTTTTATATTGTTAGTAATATTTCAAGATGAACATTTACTGGACTGAAGCAGCTTAGGTTTACTTGATCTTTTTTTTTTTTTTAAAGAAAAATCGTGTTAAAATGTGAGTATCAAATATGATCCATCAGGATTTTGAGCATCTTGTCAAACATCATTGTATTGCATTGTATTGTATGTTTTGATCCCAAAAATGATGATAAAAAGCATTTTAATATCATCTTACTAAGACATTATTAGAAGATATAGACTGACAACTCACATTTATGTGCATTTCATGTAAGTAGTCTGCTATACTGTTATAAAGACCTTACATTACAAGCATCAGAATTACTTTCTGGTCATATAAATATCAACAGCTGTATCAAACATTTTTTGCTCAGTTTTGGCCCTCTGAATAAAACTGATGTGTTTTTCCTCCTCAAGCTTGACTTCCATATTCTCACTATATTGTACTATATAAGCCATAAAAGCCTTATGTATCAAATAAGAAACTCAACAAAAAGATTATTATAATTTTTTCAATAAACTGTTCCTTTGAGCTTTCCTATGAAAAGAGCAATAAAATTTCCCTCTGGGCAGTAATGAATTTAGCTAGATGCTAACGCTAACAGCACATGCAAATGTAAGCAGCATTTAGTATCAAGGCACAATTTTATGATGTGGTAGTCTTGACACAGTTGTTCATCGACTTTTTACACTCTTCATCTCACAGTCATGTGTTTGTACCACAGAGAAAGAGCGAAGGAAGAACGTGGCGTCCAAGATGCCTGAGGGAGAGGAGGGTGAGGAGGATGATAAGTATGATGACAGTGATCTGTCTGAAGACATGTGGAGACTTCGGCAAATGCAGAAACAAGAGCTCAACAAGGTGTTTATCCTTAAAATTTTCATATCTGTAAACTTAAATGTGTCAAGCAGTTTTAAATTTTAACTCTTTTAAATAGCACTTTCCTAATTCTTGTATTATTATTTAAAGGGGTCATATGATACTGCTAAAAATAACATTATTTTGTGTATTTGGTGTAATGAAATGTGTTTATGCGGTTTAAGTTTCAAAAAACACATTATTTTCCACATACTGTACATTATTGTTTCTCCTCTATGCCCCACCTTTCTGAAACACGTAGATTTTTACAAAGCTCATCGGTCTGAAAAGCGAGGTGTGCTGTGATTGGCCAGCTATCCAGTGCATTGTGTTTGGCTGAATCCCTCAAGCCTGTGACGGAAATGTTACGCCCCTCACCATATTGTGATGCCGTGTCCGGCCAGAGTGACGAGACAAAAACATTAAAACCCATTATAAACGTGGCATTTGTTGCATCCAGTGGGGACATAATTACGGATTATATTGACTTCTACTGTCTTTTTATGCGTTGTGTATTGCGCTGCGTAAACATAAAACCATGTCTGCATTTGTGATCGGACAAATGACAAACAACAAGCGCTTCTCTTGAGTGAGGAGCGGCCTGCGGGCTTGAGAACGGCACGGCCGGCAGGCTTGCGGCAACCACATGTGACGACCCCGGACTGGACTCCGCTTCGTCCACGGTGAAAGCCGATCCGGCGATCCACAGCGCGAAGTTGTGGTATTTCCTCAGCAACCAGCACGGATCAGCTCCAGGCATGACGAAGCGGATATCGTCCTCTTTTGGAAGACCAAACAAAGTAGTTTCGCTTTCACAACGAAATACACAGTGCTTCACGACATGGCGGCGGCAGCAACAATACTACAGCGAGAATAAAAGTTACG
>NW_015507180.1:11938-23246 GCF_001515645.1 Sinocyclocheilus grahami
ACAAAGCTCATCGGTCTGAAAAGCGAGGTGTGCTGTGATTGGCCAGCTATCCAGTGCATTGTGATTGGCTGAATACCTCAAGCCTGTGACGGAAATGTTACGCCCCTCACCATATTGTGATGCCGTGTCCGGCCAGAGTGACGAGACAAAAACATTAAAACCCATTATAAACGTGGCATTTGTTGCATCCAGTGGGGACATAATTACGGATTATATTGACTTCTACTGTCTTTTTATGCGTTGTGTATTGCGCTGCGTAAACATAAAACCATGTCTGCATTTGTGATCGGACAAATGACAAACAACAAGCGCTTCTCTTGAGTGAGGAGCGGCCTGCGGGCTTGAGAACGGCACGGCCGGCAGGCTTGCGGCAACCACATGTGACGACCCCGGACTGGACTCCGCTTCGTCCACGGTGAAAGCCGATCCGGCGATCCACAGCGCGAAGTTGTGGTATTTCCTCAGCAACCAGCACGGATCAGCTCCAGGCATGACGAAGCGGATATCGTCCTCTTTTGGAAGACCAAACAAAGTAGTTTCGCTTTCACAACGAAATACACAGTGCTTCACGACATGGCGGCGGCAGCAACAATACTACAGCGAGAATAAAAGTTACGCCTTCTTTCTTTGCGTTAACATTTGGGTGGCGTTATGCAAATCTTCCCACATAGTGATGTAGATATGTGGGGGCGTGTTAGAACGAGCCGTTTTAGGGGGGCATGGACAAGTTTTAACTTCTATAAAGAATATCTCTTTGGGTTTGAGACTTTAGTCTTTGCAACTTTAGGGATTTTATCTATGCACGAACAGCTTGTAACACTCCAAAGAGAAAGGAAAACTTGAAATTGCATCATAATAATTTTACTCTGCAAGACTGCATCAAATAAATCAAAAGTGACAGTAAAGACATTTATAAAGTATCAAAAAAAATTTCTAATAAATGCAGGGTTTTTTTATCAAAGAATCTTGTTTAAAAAGTACCACATTTTCCACCAAAAAAATGTTGAAAGCATTACTGTTTTCAGCATTTCAACGTAATATTTCTTGAGCAGTAAATGAGCATATAAGAATGATTTCTGAAGGATCACATGACACTGAAGACTGGAGTAACGATGCTGAAAATTCAGCTTTGAAACCATCACTAAAATAAATTACTCATTATATTTATTTTAAAATATATCAAAATTGAAATGAGTTATTTTAAACTATTTAACTAAAATCAACTGGTTGTACTGTATTTTGGTCAAAGAAATGCAGCATTGGCAAGCATAAGAGAGACATCTTTCAGAAATCTTTCAGTCTTACTGACCCCAAAAGTTTGAACGGTAGTGTACATGCAGTTTGATGTCCAGCTATTAATAACAAATATTTAACTATTTGTATATCTAAAAATTAAGTTTACACCAAAAAGGTATTTCAAATTGGGAAATCTTTAAAGAAATAGTGACCAGTCAAGCCACTTAAAATACACATGTTCCCTTATACACTTTTCTCTTATACCGAATACACTATATTTAAATTGTAAGCTTAACATTTTTGCTTTTCTCCTTTTCTAACTGTTCTTCTTAAACCTTATTTTCTTCAGAAACCGAGGTTAAAGGTTTATTGAGTTTGCTCTTATTTGTGAGATTTTTTGTCTCGCTCGACCTTCAAGTGAAGGCTAGAGTTGGTTTCAAATAAAGGACAGACCTTCAGGGATTCTTGCATTTCATGTCGAAAAGGAGCCAAGCTGATCAATTCAGTCTCTCAGCCTGAGTATAATGTTTCAGTGTCCACCTCACCCCTCAAACTCCCTCTTCACCTCTCCTTCTCTCTCTTCATCACAGATTCAATCCAATCTAGGAAAATTGATACTGAAGGAGGAGATTGAGAGATCGGCCCCTGTCCGAAGGAAAACACGGTCTCTGCCTGACAGGACACACATGCATCTGGGTACATTTCAATGTTTTTGTGTGTGTGTGCATGTGCTTGTGTGGTTGTCACTGTGTGGTTGTGATTTTCACCAAACTGTCTGATTAGGAGAAACACAGAAAGATACACAGAGATATGCAGCATTACTGACAGCAGCTGTTGTATGTACTGGACATCTGAGTCAGTCTTTCCACCTGCAGTCAGAGTTTATGCATGGCAGACTAATAATCTGGATCAGATTAGTGTTTATAGATCTCTAGGGTAAAGTTCAGAGTCTAAATAACTCAATTTGAACCATTTTGATTATTGCATTATGCTCCGTATCCTTTTTCACTGAAAATGGATGTGATTCCAATTAAACACAAAAGCCGGTTGACCTTGTACTTACAGTGGCCCCTTCTGGTTGAAGATATGTGCTGCATCCATATGATACACATCCCTAATAGACAACATGTTGACTTCAGCATCATTACTTGAATGCTATTTGTGCCAGTACATTAACATGTTTCTTCATTTCTTTTACACAGCCTCCAAATCCCCCTCATTTCCTTCCTGCACTAAGACTGGCCTGACTAGGGTGAGAAACTGAAATCTGTTTTGATATGTCAGCTTTGTGAGATCCTTCCATAATTACACTGATTTAATTAGTCTGGTGTTCGTCTGTTACAGCTCCAGTCTGCAGAGTTCTCCTCTTCAAACAGTGATAAAGGGAGTCAAAGTAAGTGTGGGGATTATTACATTTGTATTCTATTTATACTACAAAGAGTTCCCGTATTAAGAGCCATTATTCTGTTCTATTCTAATAGTAATTTTTGTCATGTTTATTTTTACTACAATCAGAATTCCAGAATTAAGAGCCATTATTCTATTCTATTCTATTCTAATAGTAATTTTTGTCATGTTTATTTTTACTTAATCAGATTTCCAGTATTAAGAGCCATAATTCTATTCTATTCTATTCTATTCTATTCTATTCTATTCTAAATAGTCATTTAGAGTGCCAGTATTGTTTTGCTGTTCATTTTAGATCATTTTTATTTAACATGTTTATTTAACATTTAATCAGAGTATGTTCCAAGTATTGAGAGCACATATCTCTATTCTGTTCTATTCTAATAGTAATTTTTGTCATGTTTATTTTTACTACAATCAGAGTTCCAGAATTAAGAGCCATTATTCTATTCTATTCTATTCTAATAGTAATTTTTGTCATGTTTATTTTTACTACAATCAGAGTTCCAGAATTAAGAGCCATTATTCTATTCTATTCTATTCTAATAGTAATTTTTGTCATGTTTATTTTTACTACAATCAGAGTTCCAGAATTAAGAGCCATTATTCTATTCTATTCTATTCTAATAGTAATTTTTGTCATGTTTATTTTTACTACAATCAGAGTTCCAGAATTAAGAGCCATTATTCTATTCTATTCTATTCTAATAGTAATTTTTGTCATGTTTATTTTTACTACAATCAGAGTTCCAGAATTAAGAGCCATTATTCTATTCTATTCTATTCTAATAGTAATTTTTGTCATGTTTATTTTTACTACAATCAGAGTTCCAGAATTAAGAGCCATTATTCTATTCTATTCTATTCTAATAGTAATTTTTGTCATGTTTATTTTTACTACAATCAGAGTTCCAGAATTAAGAGCCATTATTCTATTCTATTCTATTCTAATAGTAATTTTTGTCATGTTTATTTTTACTACAATCAGAGTTCCAGAATTAAGAGCCATTATTCTATTCTATTCTATTCTAATAGTAATTTTTGTCATGTTTATTTTTACTACAATCAGAGTTCCAGAATTAAGAGCCATTATTCTATTCTATTCTATTCTAATAGTAATTTTTGTCATGTTTATTTTTACTACAATCAGAGTTCCAGAATTAAGAGCCATTATTCTATTCTATTCTATTCTAATAGTAATTTTTGTCATGTTTATTTTTACTACAATCAGAGTTCCAGAATTAAGAGCCATTATTCTATTCTATTCTATTCTAATAGTAATTTTTGTCATGTTTATTTTTACTACAATCAGAGTTCCAGAATTAAGAGCCATTATTCTATTCTATTCTATTCTAATAGTAATTTTTGTCATGTTTATTTTTACTACAATCAGAGTTCCAGAATTAAGAGCCATTATTCTATTCTATTCTATTCTAATAGTAATTTTTGTCATGTTTATTTTTACTTAATCAGATTTCCAGTATTAAGAGCCATAATTCTATTCTATTCTATTCTATTCTATACTATTCTATTCTAAATAGTCATTTAGAGTGCCAGTATTGTTTTGCTGTTCATTTTAGATCATTTTTATTTAACATGTTTATTTAACATTTAATCAGAGTATGTTCCAAGTATTGAGAGCACATATCTCTATTCTGTTCTATTCTAATAGTAATTTTTGTCATGTTTATTTTTACTACAATCAGAGTTCCAGAATTAAGAGCCATTATTCTATTCTATTCTATTCTAATAGTAATTTTTGTCATGTTTATTTTTACTTAATCAGATTTCCAGTATTAAGAGCCATAATTCTATTCTAGTCAATTCTATTCTAAATAGTTATTTAGAGTGCCAGTATTGTTTTGCTGTTCATTTTAGATCATTTTTATTTAACATTTAATCAGAGTATGTTCAAGTATCGAGAGCACAGATCTCTATTCTGTTCTATTCTAATAGTAATTTTTGTCATGTTTATTTATACTACAACCAGAGTTCCAGTATTAAGAGCCATAATTATGTTCTGTTCTGTTCTATTTTATTCCATTCTATTCAAGTGCAGAGAGTCATTATTTTATTGTATTGTTTTGTTTTAATCTATTCTCAACTTTTTAAATGAATATAAATTGAATTGAATTAAATAGGACCGATCTTTGTCATGTTTTATACCTTTTAATTGTATTATTATTTGTTTTTCTCTCTTTTTACAGATTTCCAGGTATGTAAGTTTACATTAAAATAAATATGTTCTTAACAGATGAACAGAATTAATTCATTCATTTTGTAGACACTTTTATTCAAACAAACTTACAAGTGAGGACTACTATAAAACAAACCATTCATTATATGTAGACGATAGCAGTATTAGCATTTCAAGTCAAGCTTTTCAGCCTTCAATCTCAGCAGTTTTCTAGCATTTTACAATGAGATTTTTCTAATAACTGCACAGTTGTGGTTTGTGGTCTTACAGTGGTCTTCTCTCTTTTATAGAATGGAGATGCCCAAAGCAGAAGGATCGACAGAGGGAATTCACTCCCTAGTATGCTGGAACAAAAGGTAAAGTAAACATATCATCTGCCAACTAGTTAAGATTATTTTGTGTTCATCCAAGTTTCATTCAAGCTTTGTTAATATTGCATGTTCGTTTGGCAGATTTACCCATATGAGATGCTCATTGTGACTCACCGAGGCAGAAACAAACTCCCTCCTGGTGTAGACAGGACAAGACTGGAGGTAGACATTGCTTTTCTCATTATTTTAGCCTGTTGCACTGTTCTGCTGGCAAATGTTGACCATATAACCTCTCTCTCCAGAGGCACCTGTCACCTGAGGAATTCCAGAATGTCTTTGGAATGTCCATAGAGGAATTCGACCAGCTCTCCCTTTGGAAGCGGAACGACCTGAAAAAGAAAGTCTCTCTCTTCTAGTAGTCGGAGAAATACGTTCTTTTACAAACACTGTCACGTGTCTGCACTTCTGCTTGTGAAAACAGTACAGGCGATACAAGTGAAGGAAAGATGAGGAATGTGATTTTGGAGCCAGCAAAAAAAAAAAAACAGTTATCCTTATCGTTTGATAAGCCCCATATCTTATTGCAGCTAACAATCATATCCGAGTCTATGATGTTGTCTCTTTTTCTAGTTGCAGCTACTATATCAGGACTTCATTGAGGTTACCAAGTCCTCTTCTGTGTGTGCTTAGTAAAGCTATAATGATATACACAGATATGAATGCTATGAATACACATGAAGCAGATATGAATCGCACCAGTTATTTCAGCAGACCAAATCCCTGCAAAAAATTCTAACGGCCAGATGGACCAACAGGAGCCTGTGAGTTAAAGTCACTGCCACAGTTTTCAGCCTTTATGTGCGAAGCATGAATTAACAAACCTTTAGGATATGGGTCAATGGCATTTTTTTTGTCCAGATTTATTAATTTGTTAAAAATAGATTTAAAAATGCAATTTATACATACAAAGGCTTGAATACACCTCTTCTATGATGAGCATGATTTTAATTTCTGAGTTAAAATGCAGAATAAAAGTCATGAAAATCCATACAAATGTCAGGGTGAAACAGCTGTCCTGATATAAATACAAAAAAAAAAAAATGAAATTCTTGAAAAGAAAATCTTGTGAAGTAGTTCATTAGATTATCTTTTATTATTATTCTTTACAAAAATGTCTAATATGTTAACAAAACTGCTTCAGTGTTTATATATATATATATATATAAACTTGTTAAATCAAAGTTATGTAGTTCAACTAACATTCACTAAAAAACAACAAATTATATAATAGACAATAATATTTGACATTTTTTATGACAGCATAGTTCGGGCTGTAAAATGTCATGTGGTTGGACTGCAAAATGTTCATTATAATTATGAATGATAATTCATGAAATTTCTTTCATTAATAATCATATTTGTAACACATTTAAAAATATATATATTTCTTTATGGTGGACAGTCTTATTTGTCATTGACTCATATTTGTAAAAGCAGATCAATATTTCAATTAAGTAAATCAACTATTGCTGATAATTTGGAAATTAGTACAATTTATACTAGAGACTCAAGACGCACATGTTGCACACCCTCATTCCTTACACCGTAACACCAATTTTACCAACGCATATACCAGAGGTACAATATACAGGTATAGCAACAATTGCCATGGCAACAGCTGATGATTCCGAGTGAGAGTTTGCGGTTCCAAAGAGAGCTACTGTACATTAGTGAGAGTTTACTGAATATTGGATATGAGACGTATGAATCCTGCATGGCAAATGTATCCTGCTTTTCTTCAGTGATGATGGATTGTGAATTGTGGGTGTGATCAATACTTCTCCTCTTCCGCAGGATGTATTGATCAAACAGTGTCACTCGCTCCCTCTTTCCTATCGTCTTTTTCTCTCCCTCCTCCCTATTTTGCTGCTATTGCCTTTTAAAGCACCTTTACTGTTTTGGTTCTATCCTCTTTTGTTCTTGATGGATGGAAATGTTTATATATATATATATATATATATATATATATATATATATATATATAGTGTTCCTGTTTTATTGGATAAAGATAGGTTAGGAGGTTAGGGGATTTCAGACGTTTGTTTTATTGGATAAAGATAGGTTAGGATATAAAAGGATTTCAGACGTTAGCCTGATGGATTGATTTTGCAGCCCTTGTTTTTGCTTTCTGTAGATTTACTAATACAGGGTTGAGCAGAATTCAGAGTTTAACAACTGGCTTCTTTTCAATTCATGAATGTGAATTTTTTTAATTGCATTGGTCATGACCCACAGGATATTATTTAACACATTTTGTGTGTGTGTGTGTGTGTGTGTGTATATATATATATATATATATATATATATATAAAATAAATGAATGAATTAAATCAATATTATTATGGAATGATAATATAGAATGTATAAAAGCAGTCATATGATTTTTATATCATTTTAATTCAGCATTTAATTTGAAAGGCATTCTCAAGTGTGTTCTGAATGACACACAACCCCGTAGTTCATATATTCCTCTTGCCCACGTCAGTATTAAATATTCACTTCTGTGCTTTTATTGCTTCAATGACCAAATGAAGTGCTTGGATAGAGTGCATGCTTTATATCCAGAGTTTGTACCTAACAAAACAGAACAGAAATGTAATAAGAACAAAACAATCACTAAAAAGCAACACATATATCAACTTGAGAATGTACAATAGAAGTACAAAAATAGACATTCCAAATTAATTTTTGTAGAAGTACTGCTCAAAGGGAAATATGTGACTCTACTGGTGAGAGAAATGCATATTAACAAACCCATAGTATTATTTGCCGTTTAAAATGTTTTCTTGTGTGATTGAAGGGGCACAAACTCATCACAATAATCAAATGATCATCAAAATACACGATAATCCTGAAATTATCCTACTTATCAGTCTTGACTTTTTCCAGTGGCAGCTTAAAGTTGTGTTTTTCTGGTCTGAAAATATTTGTGGCTTCAGAAGTCAGGCCTTCTTTATGAAAAACATTTTGCTAGGAATATTTAGCAGCAAGGCACTCATTACTACATCCTAAAGCACTTGATTCACTCCTCACATCCTAAAAGGATGAATGTTTTCACAATAAGAAAATATGCACTTTTAACACATGTACGTGCATCTGACAATTTTCATGTGAAAAATGTTCCAAATATGAACATTTATTCATTTTTCTCTACTTCATGAGTAGTGGTTTTCTTCTTTGTTTTTTTTTATGTGAAAGTGTGATGAATGGGGGGGAAATAAAATGGATTTATTAAAGTGAGTGTATTGTTATGATTTTATTATTATTAATTGCAGTGGTAGTGTTGTTTCATTATTTTGATTTGTTAGTGGTTCACTAATGATTTTAACATAATTTGAATGAATATTCAGTTCAATAAAGTTTATGATTTTAACAGCATTTTGTGTCTGCTTTTTACTAATTGAAAATGTGATTAAGCTTAAATTGAAGAAACTACTGAATATGCCCTACAAATATTTTTGATCAGCTTAGAATGAATATAATGTAAGCATTTAATGTTGGCAAATGAACTTTATTTAATGCAAAAGTTTTCTGAATGTCTTTTAACACATGTACGTGCATCTGACAATTTTCATGTGAAAAATTTTCCAAATATGAACATTTATTCATTTTTCTCTACTTCATGAGTAGTGGTTTTCTTCTTTGTTTTTTTTATGTGAAAGTGTGATGAATGGGGGGGAAATAAAATGGATTTATTAAAGTGAGTGTATTGTTATGATTTTATTATTATTAATTGCAGTGGTAGTGTTGTTTCATTATTTTGATTTGTTAGTGGTTCACTAATGATTTTAACATAATTTGAATGAATATTCAGTTCAATAAAGTTTATGATTTTAACAGCATTTTGTGTCTGCTTTTTACTAATTGAAAATGTGATTAAGCTTAAATTGAAGAAACTACTGAATATGCCCTACAAATATTTTTGATCAGCTTAGAATGAATATAATGTAAGCATTTAATGTTGGCAAATGAACTTTATTTAATGCAAAAGTTTTCTGAATGAACGCAAATGAACTGAATACAGTGTCAGAGAAAGTTACTTTTAAAATATTATATATATATATATATATCTGTCATGAGAACTCTGAAGATTTTAGCATGGTGATGGATATGACAATGTTGATGTATTTGGTCTTGGCGAAACAGATTTGCTACGTTGCTGCTGAATTGCTGCTGCTGTTGGTTATTGCTGTATTTGTAGATTATTGCTGTTGCTGCAAGCAAGTACAGGAACTTGCTACTGCCAATACATAAGCCAATATGGTGCTGTGAGTATTTAAGACATACTGCTGCTGCACAAATAGCATATAAATAACCCGTAGCAGATCTATACAGGTGGAGCTGGGGAAGGTGGAGGGTTTCAGAGGAACTCTGAAAGCGCGCTGCAATGCTCAAGCGAATACTAATCAGTCATTTAAATGTTAAGCAGCAAGCTCATTGGCTGCGAATGCAACATGAACCAATCAGCTTGTGACAAGCCATTTAATGCTAAGAATATCATCAGTTACATTAAGGACTCATCAGCCTGCACCATCTAGAGTTTCATGACAGAACGTGGTATATACAGTATATACACAGTGCACTCAGAAAGTATTCAGAGGTGTGTGCCTTTCCAAATCATGTCCATTCAATTTATTTTACCACAGATGGACTCAAATCAAGGTGTAGAAACATCTCAGCAACGATCAAGAGAAATGGGAGGCGCCTGAGCTCAATTTGTTGCAAAGGGTCTGAATACTTGGTAAATGTGATGTTTCAGTATTGTTCTTTTTAATGAACTTAAAGACATTTCTAAAATTCTGTTTTCCCTTTTGTCATTATGGGGTACTACTAAAGAGGGAAAAAAATAATTTAAACGATTGTAGTATCAGGCTGCAACTTAACAAAATCGAAAAAAGTGAAGGGGGTCTGAATACTTTCCGAATGCACTGTACATATATATATATATATATTTGTGTGTGTGTGTGTGTGTGTGTGTGTGTGTGTGTATATATTACTTTAAATATTGTGTTACTCCCAAAAAGTAACTAATTGCATTACTTAGTTAGTTTTTATAAAAAGTAATGCATTTTGTTACTTTTGTGTTACTTTTTGTCACCTGAGCTGGGCTTGCTTATTTATTATTAATAACAAAAAATCAGAAAGTTACATTTTTGGCAACTGTAAATACCCTTTCACACCAAAAGGGACATTAATAAGCCTCTGCCTGAAGGAAGTGCCTCACTCCCAATTTCTCTCAACACAGGGACAGGAGAGGTGTCAGCGAATAAATGGGAAAACAAAGTAACTCATATTTTCTTGTAAATTTAAAAGCGTTACTTTATTAGTTACTTGGAATCTGATTACATTACTCGCGTTACTTATGCGTTATCCCCAACACTGCTGAAATATAAATGTTCCTCCAATTTATATTTTTCCATCACTGTGTCACCAGGGTCTATGTATTCTTACGGTAATCTAAATATTGTGTCATGTTGGTATTGTGTCAAATGAAAGCTTTTTATATTTTCCTTTATAAATGAAATTAACATTTACTGCCTCACCCAGGTAAATAAATCACCCAGATTAATGACTGCGAGCTACTCCTACACATGCAGATTTGGTTTGTTTTGTAATCTCTGGAGCTGCTGCACAGTGGCGGCTTTCAGAAGCGCAGCTGGAGGCGGAGTCCAGTGATACACAGAGATGTGGAGGAGATGTTGACAATGTAGCCGCTTATTTGGACAGTTTCGCTATTATCTTCGTTTGTCTGTCGCCTGACCCGCAACTCTCCCCTAATTCACTTCGAGTTTAACTGAAAGCCACTTTAAATTCGTTTTGACATCCAGAAACAGACTCAGCGATGAACTCTGGAAGCGGACGAGAACAGTTCACTTGGACGCTTTGAGCATTTCCAGCGATGGACAAGCAGAAAGGTATTTCAGGGTTTTCACATCAGTCTGTAGTCTGTAGGAGAGTCTGAGTGCAGTGCTCCAGTTACAGCTTCATATGGGCCACATTAGATGGTCTTCATATCATCTACACAGACATTTTCCATAAGAAACAACTTTGAGTGAGTGAGTGAGAGAGAGAGAGAGAGAGAGTGTGTGTGTGTGTG
>NW_015507180.1:23430-48017 GCF_001515645.1 Sinocyclocheilus grahami
CAGTATAAAAACCATTACGCCTATGGAGAGTCCTCATGAACCATAAAAACAAACCTGTGTGTGTGTGTGAGTGTGTGTGTGTGTGAGAGAGAGAGAGAGAGAGGGTGTGTGTGTGTGTTAACGAGTTGGAGTGCTGAGAAGAAGTGTTTAAAACTCATGAGGTAGTTGGTTTAAATCTCAGAAGGGGTGTTTTTACAGGCTGTCATTTTGAGCCATTGAGCAGTCGCTGACTGTCCCTGTGAGTCACTTGGATAAAACCACTAGTTAGTATTCACTAACTGGGCTAGTAATCATAGTTTTTATACCAGTTTTGTCTCGTTTAGTCATAAGTCACAAGTCTCCAGTTTCATTAACATTTATTAATGCAGTTGAGTCTTTTATTCAAAGTGACTTACAGTGCCTGAATGTCTTGAATCAGTGCCACTGGGATTCGAACCTACAACCTTCTGCTAACCTACATCACCCCTGTAAAAGATCATCCATTTCTAAACACATCTTAGCAACTCGTTCATAGCTCAAAAAGACAGAAAGGTGTTGAATATTGAGTGCTGAATTCTCGTAATTGCAGTTATTGTAGCCTTGTAGATTTGATCATTGTTCTGGAATGTCAATAATAGTCCTCCAGTTTCCCCAATCAGCCGCGTCGCCACAAACCAAATCTCAGGAGAGGCGCGAGTTTCTCGGTTTGTTTAAGGAAAGGTCAGAGAGCAGTGCTAATTTCACCAGCGGCGGTGTAGTGTGAAGTCTGACAGGAGTTAATGAGCTGCTCCACCGCCTTCCAAACTCCTTTCTGTTTCTGAAAACAAAAACCATGTTGAGAAACAAAACTGAAATCATAGATAATATTACTGTTCAGCTTCTATGCACTTTTTTTCTTGACATTTTCCATAATCACAATCAGAGTTGGAAGATATATGCAACATTTGCTAAATATTCAAAATGATTGTGTTTTCTGATATACAATTAAACAACACGGTTAAGTTTGAATCATTTTAGTTAATCAGTTTTTAAAATATTTTTCAGTTAATCATTTAAAAGAAAAAACTGTTGACAGTTGGATGTTTGCATGTCCGGTAATGGATGGCTAGGGTGAGAGATATGACAGGAAGAAAGGGGGATACAGGACTCAGAATTGTTGCAAGCAGATTCAAACCTGTGTTTTCCACTTCAGCACCAAGGCTCAGAAAGTCAGAGTATTTCTGAAGACTCTCTGTTGTCCTTCAACTAAGAATCAGAAGAAAACCAGACTGAGAATATATCCGGCTGCAGTGTTCTTCCTCAAGATGCATGCCATTTTGTTTATTAACTGCTAGAGCGCAAAAAGTTAAATTAAGTTAAATTAATATTTGTGTAACTTTAGAAAGTGCAAAGCAATGAACAGCGACTATCAATGGGAATTAAGAAAGTGGAGGTCATGTGATCTGTCAATTACTGTAGTCAGGGTCTGCAAGATGAAGTGAGGATTTAGTTTTAAATGTTCTAATTTTATGTAAATAAATGTCACTCTGTGAAGTTACAATTGAAAGAAATAAAGTTGCAATTAGGGGATATAAAGTCACAACCGCTCTGTTGTGTTTTTACTTTTTTTGTTTCAATAAAAATACACACTACTGTTCAAAAGTTTGGGGTAGGTAAGATTTGTTTTATGTTTTTGGAAAAAATCTCTTATGTTCATCAAGACTGCATTTTTTGATTAAAAAAAAGACAGTAAAAGAGTAATATTGTGAAAAATTATTTCTACTGTAATATATTTAAAAATGCAATTTATTCCTTTTTATGACAAAGCTGAATTTTCAGCAGCCATTAAAGAAAAGAAAAAAACTTTTTAACAGAAGTGTATGTAGGTAAGGTAAAGGTTGTTTGTTGTTATTTTGGTGCATACAAACTAATTGTGATCTTTAGATTTATCAAGAGAAATCTGTGTGGAAAATATGCCTTGATTTTTTTATTTTCAGAACAAATACATACTGTAAATATGTACTGAATATTGTCAATAATTAAAAAAAAATATATATATTGAGATATAATTTTTAGCTTCATCATTTAGCCAGGTCATGCTTGTTTTTTTTTCAACAAAGTTTGTTTCCTCTTCCCTGTTCTGTCACTATAGGTCAAAACAAGAATGTGACCTCACACACACACACACACACACACACACACACACACATTTTCTGTTTCTTTCTCTTTCCTCCATTATATAAATTGCATAACATCCACCACAGAATGGATTAATTTGTCATATCTCATTCATTCACACATTGTCTCATGTGGTTTGTTAGGATCTGTGCCTAGACCATTCAATCCTATATCCCCCTGCTCAAAACACAGCTTAAATGAGTTCTGTTGTTGTATTTCTCATATAAAAAACTCACAGCTTGGATTCATGGAGTTACACCCCATAGTGCCATCAACTGCAGTTTAAACATATTTAGATGCAAGTGTACGTCTGTGTTTCTGTGTTTACTCATTTTCTAAACAGAGTGCCACTTGAAAGGCTTTGGTGGCCATCATGTTGCAGGCACAGGATATGGTGATAATGTGAGGACAGTGCTTCTTATATCAAACTCTCAGCATCTCTGGGTTATTCAATTAGACTCTGCTGCACCCTTCTTTACTTTGGTCGGTTCAAGTGCAGATTTTGTATTTCCAGTATAATGCATCATATTCAGAGGTGATTGGGATGGAATTGGTGAAACAAACTACTGCAGAAGGTCACAAACTTTTTGTTACATTGCTCAGATCTGTGTAAATATTTATGACCCACAATGTATGAAAATATTACAGACAAATTTTGAATTTATATATATATATATATATATATATATTGCTTGTATTACAAACCAGTATTTAACACTTTTAACTTTTAATGGATGGCTAGGTTGAGACATATGACAGGAAGAAAGGGGGATACAAGACTCAGAATTGTTGCAAGCAGATTCAAACCTGCGTTTTGCACTTGAGCACCAAGGCTCAGAAACTCAAGAGTATTTCTGAAGACTCTGTTGTCCTTCAACTACGAATCAGAAGAAAACCAGACTGAGAATATATCATAACATATGCGGCTGCAGTGTTCTTCCTCCAGATGCATGCCATTTTGTTTATTAACTGCTAGAGCGCAGAAAGTTAAATTAAGTTTAATTAATATTAGCGTAACATTAGCTTTTGATCAGGCTGAGAACTAGCGTGTTACCATGGACCTATCTTTGAGATTTCATTCATTTTTCTTTTTGGACAGATTTTCTATTGTGTCAGACAAAAGGGTCAGCTGTCAACAAGGGGTCAAATCAGTTGACCAGAGTTTTATATACCGTTTTGAAGCATTTTGGCCAGTAACGCAAAATGACTCTCTGTGTCCCCACCAACACAAACACACAGAGTGGGTGTTTGAGGCATTTCCGAAATGTTGACGACGCCCATGTGCCTCGGGGCATTCATTTATCTAATGAATCAAATGCAGAGGGTGGTCTCGCCTCCTCACAGAACGTGACATCTCTAGAATGAGCCTGAAGTGCTTGTCATGTTTGCATAAATATGAATGGAACTACTGTTGTGTGAGAACATAAGATGAAGGGCTGATATTTTACATCGATTAATAAAAAAAGCAAGTCATTTGTGGTTCATGCATACAAAACTTTTTTTGTAAATATGCAGAAGGTCCAAACATGAGTTTACGCTGTGGAATTAATATAAAGAGATTTACAAGCAAATGCTCTCAAACGATGAAACCATTTTTCTTTACCGTTCAGTAATGAGAGGGAAGGTTAAATATAGAGATAATGAAGTGACAGAGTACAACTTATACAAAGTGTATAGTAATTTTCCTCGTCAAACAGTTTATGGATGGTTTATGTGAAATGGGTACAAAATATTCAGTATCACTTTCTATAATGTAAAGTATCACTTTTACTTTTTAGTGTGCACAGACAGTAGATTACCACAAAAAAAAAAATCCTTGTCTCAAGGTTTGTGAAAAGCTGCTGGAAAAAAAATCTGTTGACAATTATGCATTTTAATTAATCATTTTAAAAAAATTTCATTATTTTTTACATTTATTATAATTGTTTTTTATTACATTTTAAAGTTCTGTTTTAAATAAGTTCTTTTGAGCTTTCTATTTATCCATTCAGAATTTTTTTATTCATCTACTGTATATGTGACCTGTGCTGGCAAAATGAGCAAATTTTCAAAACAAGTTATTTTTTTGGAATGCTACACTTTACAACCAACCCAGGTGAAGCCGATGGTCCGAGGGAGCCCGGCGAGGCCAAATGCCCGATGGTCCACGCTGGAGTCATGGGAGGAAAGAGCCCAGGCGTAGGAGTTAGGGCGACAGGTAGAGGTGGAATAGAGCACACCAAGGCTGGAGATGGAGCCACGGGCTCATCACGCCCAGGAAGAAGTGGCTCCCAGCAGGCCCGCGGTGTAGCCACGCCACTGAAAGGAGGAACTGAGGGACTGATGGGGGACGGTGATGACTGGGCGGCAGGAGTGGCTGGGGACTGAGGAGGAGAATGGAGGACAGCACAGAAACCAACCAAAAAACAGGGCATTCATAATGGCAGTCTGGAGAGGCGGTGGGAGAGGGAGGCTGGGCAGGTTTAACAAGACTGAAGAAGACGAAATAGATTCTGGCAAGATCATGGGACACAGGGAATGTATCTCCACACTCACCAAAACTGTCCAATAAGTCTAGCCGGTACTCTTTCAGTGGCGGGACGGTGGGCTGGGCTCGTATCCATACCCTTGTATTCCATGAGGACTCCCATGGCGATGGACTCCCTGGTCAGACTCATTAAGGTGCTTTGGCTCCATGGCGATGGTGTACGCTGTCCTCGGGGGGGTCTCTGGTTTGAAATTCTTCTATCAGAGTGGTGATGGGCTGGGCTCTAGGTCAGACTGCAAGACGTCTGCGAGGTGAGGCTGGACGTTGATGTTGCAGTCATCACCGAAATCCCTCCATCAGGCATGGTGGCAAGTGTTGATGAACTCCTCTACGTGGTCCTCCAGGCTGTGGCCGTTTTGAAAAATGAACACTGCTGTTCCTCTCAACAAACTGTTGCCCCTCCATGAGGCAACATTAATGGATGCAATTTCCATTAATCTTTTCATTTTTGAAGGTCTGGTCTTCTGTCACAACCTGGTTGTTAAAAGCACACGAAGAAGAAGATGAAGAATCAATAGTCTTTAATAATCCACACTGAAGAGAATCCAAACAAGGCAGGCAAACTAAACACAACCAAAACACTGACAAGACCGGACAAACTGAACTGAAATAAGAGGATCAAGAGGCACACCTGAACAGAATGACACCATCAACTCAGAAACCATCATCTAGACAATGAGTACATTTACATGGACAACAATAATCCAATATTAACATGATTAAGACAATACTCTGATTAAGAATCTACCATGTAAACAGATTTTTGATTACCTTAATCCGGCTAAAGTCATACTCGAAGTAAACGCAAATCGAACTAAGACATGTTGAGTATTCTTAATTTAGTCGCATTATTGAAGTGCAGAATAGACATGTACACACCTTAATCACAGTATTACCGTCGTGTAGGACTTTTCACCACATTTTGCGACAGGATACACACACGGCATGTCAACCGTTGGACGGCAAACAAAAGAGCATGGCTTCAAGCAAGAAGGCACACTTTTATCCGCCGTCATCTGTTTACACGTATAGCATAACATATTATTAACTGCACTTGAAGCTTTCGTAAAATTAAAAATGAAACACCCAAAACTGTATAGTACCGAAGATGAACTGTATGTTGATACGGAGGGAACGTCGGATGGCATCGCGTGGGAACGTAATGACGTGTGCCATTAATCGATCTATGTATTACAACATAGTAAAACGGGAACATGAAAGGAATATTCTAAAAGCAACTCGTGTAAACACCTTAATCATAATATTCTCTTATTCAGAATAAGGTAAATAATTAGATTACTGATGTCCATGTAAACATACTCAGTGACTGGTAACTAGGGATGTAACGATTCACTCAACTCACGATTCGATTCGATTCACGATTTTTATTTCACGATTCAATCTGAATCACAATTTTTATTTTTTTTATTTTACAAAATGAGATTTAAGACAAATTATAAATTAAATGTGTCCTTTTATTATTGCTTGGACAAAATACTGCACATTTCTTTGTGAAACTGAAATATAACACTATAATAATATACTAATATAGCACTTGTAAATTATTGCTCTTTTGTTGGTTTTGATTGCTTCTATTGTCCTCATTTGTTAGTCGTTTTGGATAAAAGCGTTTGCTAAATAACACAATTTAAATAGAATGTAAATGTAAATAACAAAACTAAATTGAAATTTTAAAACAAGCCCCAAATCAAATAAATAAGTAACACAAATAAAAGAAATCATAGTTTGTTCATATAAACAAACTAAGGCTTTGTCTGTGCTCTTTCCATTTAAAATTAGAGGCAACCACTGCATTTTATTCATGATCCAGATGCTGCATATATGCAACGTGAGCAGTTTTTAATATAAATTACATTGTATAATTTCGAAATTTGAAGCAACAACAGAATGGTTTGACTTCAGTTTTGTGAAACTATGCATAAAAAATATCTGCATGAAACCGAAACAGCAGACGAGCTGAACGCTGTCCTCGGGGGGGTCTCTGGTTTGAAATTCTTCTATCAGAGTGGTGATGGGCTGGGCTCTAGGTCAGACTGCAAGACGTCTGCGAGGTGAGGCTGGACGTTGATGTTGCAGTCATCACCGAAATCCCTCCATCAGGCATGGTGGCAAGTGTTGATGAACTCCTCTACGTGGTCCTCCAGGCTGTGGCCGTTTTGAAAAATGAACACTGCTGTTCCTCTCAACAAACTGTTGCCCCTCCATGAGGCAACATTAATGGATGCAATTTCCATTAATCTTTTCATTTTTGAAGGTCTGGTCTTCTGTCACAACCTGGTTGTTAAAAGCACACGAAGAAGAAGATGAAGAATCAATAGTCTTTAATAATCCACACTGAAGAGAATCCAAACAAGGCAGGCAAACTAAACACAACCAAAACACTGACAAGACCGGACAAACTGAACTGAAATAAGAGGATCAAGAGGCACACCTGAACAGAATGACACCATCAACTCAGAAACCATCATCTAGACAATGAGTACATTTACATGGACAACAATAATCCAATATTAACATGATTAAGACAATACTCTGATTAAGAATCTACCATGTAAACAGATTTTTGATTACCTTAATCCGGCTAAAGTCATACTCGAAGTAAACGCAAATCGAACTAAGACATGTTGAGTATTCTTAATTTAGTCGCATTATTGAAGTGCAGAATAGACATGTACACACCTTAATCACAGTATTACCGTCGTGTAGGACTTTTCACCACATTTTGCGACAGGATACACACACGGCATGTCAACCGTTGGACGGCAAACAAAAGAGCATGGCTTCAAGCAAGAAGGCACACTTTTATCCGCCGTCATCTGTTTACACGTATAGCATAACATATTATTAACTGCACTTGAAGCTTTCGTAAAATTAAAAATGAAACACCCAAAACTGTATAGTACCGAAGATGAACTGTATGTTGATACGGAGGGAACGTCGGATGGCATCGCGTGGGAACGTAATGACGTGTGCCATTAATCGATCTATGTATTACAACATAGTAAAACGGGAACATGAAAGGAATATTCTAAAAGCAACTCGTGTAAACACCTTAATCATAATATTCTCTTATTCAGAATAAGGTAAATAATTAGATTACTGATGTCCATGTAAACATACTCAGTGACTGGTAACTAGGGATGTAACGATTCACTCAACTCACGATTCGATTCGATTCACGATTTTTATTTCACGATTCAATCTGAATCACAATTTTTATTTTTTTTATTTTACAAAATGAGATTTAAGACAAATTATAAATTAAATGTGTCCTTTTATTATTGCTTGGACAAAATACTGCACATTTCTTTGTGAAACTGAAATATAACACTATAATAATATACTAATATAGCACTTGTAAATTATTGCTCTTTTGTTGGTTTTGATTGCTTCTATTGTCCTCATTTGTTAGTCGTTTTGGATAAAAGCGTTTGCTAAATAACACAATTTAAATAGAATGTAAATGTAAATAACAAAACTAAATTGAAATTTTAAAACAAGCCCCAAATCAAATAAATAAGTAACACAAATAAAATAAATCATAGTTTGTTCATATAAACAAACTAAGGCTTTGTCTGTGCTCTTTCCATTTAAAATTAGAGGCAACCACTGCATTTTATTCATGATCCAGATGCTGCATATATGCAACATGAGCTGTTTTTAATAGAAATTACATTGTATAATTTGGAAATTTTAAGCAAAAACAGAATGGTTTGTCTTCAGTTTTGTGAAACTATGCATAAAAAATATCTGCATGAAACCGAAACAGCAGACGAGCTGAACGAGACGCAGATTCTCTCTCTGCCAGCAGGTGGCGCTTAAAGCATTTCCTTGGTTTCCGCTGTAAACAAAGCAGCGCTGCACTTATGAGCTAAAGTCATACTCGAAGTAAACGCAAATCGAACTAAGACATGTTGAGTATTCTTAATTTAGTCGCATTATTGAAGTGCAGAATAGACATGTACACACCTTAATCACAGTATTACCGTCGTGTAGGACTTTTCACCACATTTTGCGACAGGATACACACACGGCATGTCAACCGTTGGACGGCAAACAAAAGAGCATGGCTTCAAGCAAGAAGGCACACTTTTATCCGCCGTCATCTGTTTACACGTATAGCATAACATATTATTAACTGCACTTGAAGCTTTCGTAAAATTAAAAATGAAACACCCAAAACTGTATAGTACCGAAGATGAACTGTATGTTGATACGGAGGGAACGTCGGATGGCATCGCGTGGGAACGTAATGACGTGTGCCATTAATCGATCTATGTATTACAACATAGTAAAACGGGAACATGAAAGGAATATTCTAAAAGCAACTCGTGTAAACACCTTAATCATAATATTCTCTTATTCAGAATAAGGTAAATAATTAGATTACTGATGTCCATGTAAACATACTCAGTGACTGGTAACTAGGGATGTAACGATTCACTCAACTCACGATTCGATTCGATTCACGATTTTTATTTCACGATTCAATCTGAATCACAATTTTTATTTTTTTTATTTTACAAAATGAGATTTAAGACAAATTATAAATTAAATGTGTCCTTTTATTATTGCTTGGACAAAATACTGCACATTTCTTTGTGAAACTGAAATATAACACTATAATAATATACTAATATAGCACTTGTAAATTATTGCTCTTTTGTTGGTTTTGATTGCTTCTATTGTCCTCATTTGTTAGTCGTTTTGGATAAAAGCGTTTGCTAAATAACACAATTTAAATAGAATGTAAATGTAAATAACAAAACTAAATTGAAATTTTAAAACAAGGCCCAAATCAAATAAATAAGTAACACAAATAAAATAAATCATAGTTTGTTCATATAAACAAACTAAGGCTTTGTCTGTGCTCTTTCCATTTATAGTTTGTTCATATAAACAAACTAAGGCTTTGTCAGTGCTCTTTCCATTTAAAATTAGAGGCAACCACTGCATTTTATTCATGATCCAGATGCTGCATATATGCAACATGAGCTGTTTTTAATAGAAATTACATTGTATAATTTGGAAATTTTAAGCAAAAACAGAATGGTTTGTCTTCAGTTTTGTGAAACTATGCATAAAAAATATCTGCATGAAACCTATTCATGATCCAGATGCTGCATATATGTAACATGAGCAGTTTTTAATAGAAATTACATTGTATAATTTGGAAATTTTAAGCAAAAACAGAATGGTTTGTCTTCAGTTTTGTGAAACTGCATAAAAAATATCTGCATGAAACCGAAACAGCAGACGAGCTGAACGAGACGCAGATTCTCTCTCTGCCAGCAGGTGGCGCTTAAAGCATTTCCTTGGTTTCCGCTGTAAACAAAGCAGCGCTGCACTTATGATCTTTAATATGCATTATACAGAGGCAAGAGGAAAAAATACCATCAGTGAGCAGTTCTTTAAAAAAAAACATTATTTTCTTAATGTGAAAAACATTTAAAAAATCTAAAGAACCTCCATACCATCAGTGAACAGTTCTTTAAAAAAAACATTATTTTCTTAATGTGAAAAACATTTAAAAAATCTAAAGAACCTCCATTGATGTCAAAGGTTCTTCATGGAACCATTGATGCCAATAAAGAACCCTTATTTTTAAGAGTGTAGAAGAAAAGACTTCAGAAACAAAGCATCAGTAGAACCTCGAAGCGATAAAGGATTCGGGTCTGTGTGTGTTTGATTTCGACGGAAACCAGTAGCTGGATTCTTTGACCTTTGAAACGTCGTTATGACAATGCTCAATATTTATCCTCCACGCATTTTACAGTTCCTGCACCAAGTGAGAATGGGTGGGGCGACTTCTTATCGGACAGTTGTTATTGGCTCAAGTCTATGAGAAACAGTGGAATGTCAAAGGAATCAAATGTGAAAATATCACAATAACACATGAAAGTGTTTTTTTTTTTAATTCTCACATACGCAAAATCTGCTCAAAAATGGAAAATGGTCTAAAGTTGCCTATACAGTGTGGCAGTGAGAAGTATTGGAGTTTGGAGAAGAAAAGAGGGTAGTGTGAAGACTGAGACCTTGAGAATGACAATCTGAAGGGCAGAGAGCCTCCGTCAAAGTCAGCCATTGACATCTGGCTGGAGCTCTGTTTGCTTAATGACTTTACTGTTAGCACTCCATCGCCAGCTCTGTCACGTCTGAAGGTCCGTGTGAAAATCTCTTTTTTACAGGAAGCTTTCTGGAATAGGTGCTACTGTATGTGATATTTGCCATCTCCTTTACAGCCCCAATTTCCTGACGAAAAACTGCTTTTTTGGTATTTTCTGTATAATGTTTAACTGTGCGCTGTACCTTCACACACATCTTTTATTTGCATTCATTTGTTGTTTATGTTCATTTGTGTTTGCAAAATCCAAAGTTACTGGATAATATGCATTCAGTTGTATTGTAAATTCAGTAGTAGGGCTGCCGAAGTTAACATGTTTGTTTTTGCTTGATGGCAAGATGGTCTTTTTTCTGGATTTATTCATTTATTCAAATAAATAAATTAATACATGTAAAAAAAAGTTAAATAAATAAATAAATAAAAATGTAATACAGAAAAGTATGTACACCACTTGAATGATGAGCACGTTTTAATTTCTAAATTAAAATTATTTAATTTTTATTTATTTATTTTTTTGATGGCATAAAAAATGTCATGATGACTCTCCTGATTATAATGAGGGGGAAAACTCATTCAAAGATTTATTTAAAAAGTTATAGATTTTTTATTTTTTTTATTTTTACAATATCCATAAAAATTATAGATTTAAAAAAAAAATTCAAGCTATTTTAAAACAACTTACCTTACATTTAAAATCTTTTTTTAAATAAATAAAAATGAAGATGTATAAGGAAAACGTCATTATTTTTAACAGGATGGTTATACCACTTGACATTTCATGGCAAGTCTTGACAAGTCAAAAATATTTTTACTTTATCTTGCAAATTTGTCTTTGACCCATCGATAGAATGGTAATGACCATCATGTACAAAGTTTCCCCTCAAAATCTATGCAATAACAGCAAAAAGTAAACCGATTCCATGTGGGCCTGCATATCTGTTAGTAACATATCAGTGATTCTTACTGATATCTATAAGATCTATTATAAATCTATAAGATATATTATAAATACCTCTATTTTTTTATATGTGGTGGGATTTGCTGCATTCTCATGGGTCTTTTTACAGTTCTTGAAATGTTTGTTTGAGCAGCGCTGCTGAGGCATTGTTAGATGTCTACTAGTACTCACCCATGACCCCATATAAACCCATGGAAATTCAGATGTTTACTCCCAGGAGATGAAGCCACAGCTGGAGCCCCAAACCACCACTGCACCCTGCAGACATGGGACTGAGTTCAGAATAGACACAATCGAGATGCTCAGCTCTGGTACCCTGTTTGGGAAAACAAGACAGTGTGAACCTAGAGCAGTGGTTTGCACAGACCAGAAGTTCAAGCTCTGTTCAAGCTCAGAAGTTTATAAAAGTATCGCAGTGCATTTGTGTTTTATTTGACCAACCTTGATCTGAATGATAACAATTGGCCTTATTCACTAGATGTAAAGTTCTTCTGTGTGTGCAAATATGAGATAATCTACATAATTATCAGTGAATGAGACCCACAGTTTTACTTATTTTAACTGAATTTTTTGTAGTCAAAGCTGCTGATTTTCTGCTGACTGCAGGTTTCAGTGAGATTTGATTATAAAGAAGAGTCAAAGAGACACATCCTTTGAAACTGCACCATTGAATCCTGTGATCCTTTCGCTGGCAAATGATAAAAGCTTGGCCTCGGATAAGGAGCCACGTTTACACTTTTCTTCTGTCTCTGGCCCTGCGGAAACCCTCCACGATTTCCGCCGACTTGCTTTACTGATAGCCGATTAACTTGCTGCATTAGCATAACGTTATCTGATTAGTTTGCTAGCTTAGCAAAAGCGCTAACAGATAAGGACTGAAAACAGTTTTTAAACGTAAGTGTGAACTGAATGTAATGTTTTCAGACACTTACAGTAATTGCATGTTAACTGCAATTAAATAAAAAAATTATTATAGTATTAATTTATAGTAAATGCAGTTAGTTGAACATGCTTTTTGGACCAACTTAATTAAGACTTAAGTATATCTTTATATGTAATTTCAAAATTACTTCTACTGTCTTTGAAATATGGTTAAAGTGTACTGCTGAATGTACTGACAAGCATTTATGGTAAACTAAAATATACTTTGGTGTCATTTATATTGAAACTTTTATGTCGTATTTAAATATTTTGTTTTTAGAATTACACATTTTTAATGAGGAAGTTGCCATTTGAAATGTATTATTTTTAAATGTAATATTGAAATACACTGTACAGTTATAATGAAGTACTTAACATGTGCTTTAGTATGTTAGTCAACACATCAAAATAAGTGTACTTCATTAAAGCACGACAAAAGATAATTAAAACATAATGATGTACTTTAAAGTAAAACTTTTAATTTTTAGTGTACTTTTTAAAAGTATTATAACATAGTTATGAAAGTGTCTCTCTTTAAGTGACCTGTTATTTCATTAGCATTATATTATCTGCAAGTAAAATTTTTTAAAATATATTTTTATATAAAAGTGTGGGGTACACAAGATACAAACACTAGGTTTTTACATTTTCTGAAGCAAATATGAGTGACACTTAGCTGTGCAAAAGGTTAGAAAAGCCCACCCTCTATTTGCTGATAGTCTGGTCTCTTGATACGTTATGTGCTGACCTTTAATGCCTAGATTTGGGAGTTTGTTCATATCATTAAACTTAAGTATGAGCAGAGATGGGCATGAATACATCAAAAAATATTTTGTTACAAATTACAAATATTTTCTCATCAAATTTATTTATTTAAAATACAAAATACTGGTTTGAGAAATGTATTTCATTAAAATTCAAGTAATTTGAAGATACAAAAATGCATGCAATATTTACAAGCAATCATTTGAAGTGCAAGAGACAGTGCCATTACAGTAGAGTAAGATACAACACATTTAGTAATAGTGGAGTTAGAAACACACATAGTAGAGAAAGAGAAGCGCTTTCCCCTCCTTGAACAACTTATAAACAACATATTCTTTAACTCTAACACTAGACACTAAAATATTATTGAGCATTAGGCAGGATGGAGTCTATTTACTTCAGCTTAATAATTTATTCTTCATATTGTAAAACTTTTAATTGAAGAATACACACAAAACTGACCTTCAACAGACAGAAAACTTAGTAATGAAAAACCCTATCTTTATCCTCGAGAAAACTATCTTTATTAGTAAAATAAGCACAAAGATGCAAATAACAAACAATAGGACTAATACAATTTAGGAAAGATATAAAAATAAAGATTATTATAAAGATCCTTTACGTTATTCATGTACAGTAGTCTAACAGCATTTTAGTAAGAAATAGAAATTGAATCATCAAATGCTAAATAAAACTGTCTTTACTCTATGAATGAAGATAATAATGATCGTTGTTAAAGCTACTTAAGTAATTCAGTAAGAGCAGTGAGCAGTTATTTTCTCTTTGTCTTATTATCTGATTACGATTAAGGATATAGACAGCAGCAGGTATGTTAGACTGCTGAAACCTTAAGACGCATACATGGATCCAATATATTGATCCATATTTCTTCTAATTTCTTATGTTCACTTCAGACACAACCGACTGTGTTTACTTGAATACCATCAAGCATGTCTATTTTTCATTCATGTTTCTTAATCGCTCTAACGCGTCAAAAATTAAGTATTTTTGTGGAACAGTATATACTGTCACACTGCCTTGTCCTAATCAAGAGGATGGCTCAAGCGATTTCACTGTCAACAATGAAGATTAACTCCTAAAAATGCTGATATTTAGCTGTTAAAGGGGCTCTATGTAGAATTCAGAACCCCCTGTTATTATAACCCCCCTTTGTTACATGCTGTTCACACATTGGCAATAAAAAAGCGATTAATACTTGAAAATGCTTTTATATAGCCCCTTTAAAAATTTTATTTTGCCCATAGAAACAAGTTGCTAACTCTAGCAAGCAGGCAAATTGACAAGTTCTAGAGCAGCACAGCTATTTACAATTTGCTATTTTCTTCTTTCCTGTAATGACATTCAGTGAGCAATATCTGATAGTATATATATCAGTACATACTTAACCAATTTGCACTGAGCACCAAAACAGCTTCTTTCATTGTTTTTTTTCCAGTTGGATCCAACTATGGGCAAATTAAGATTCCGTCTATGGATCCAACAGGATGTCATATGATTCACTTGCATCTAGCCAAAAACTGTAAAAGGCTGTAGTTGATAGTACTATCAACACAGGTGAAGAAATGTATTGTATTATCTGAGAATAAGATGAGCTAGGCAATATCACGTTCATAATTGAATGCGATTCATCTGCGATTTTGCCTAATTGTCAGTGAACTACGGCTCTGTGTAGTAAATGCCGCTCCATCTGATAGCAGGTGATGGAGATTTACTACTAATCACGGAACCGGCTTTACTGACGAGATGCGCATGACAATCGCATGCGATTAATTGCACAGCCCTAACAAATTACAATCAGATTTTTTTTGTCCAGCAAAATACAAATTACAAAATACTCACAAGTACTTACATACATATTGTAAATACATTTAATTAAAATCCTACCCGTCTCTGAGTATGAGCAATAATAATAGTGCTGCTCATCTGAGCAAACAGCATGGACTTCGAGAAGCAGGCTGGGAGAGAGTGTCAGATGATGTGTGAGAAAGAGTGAGAGAGGATTGACTGCAGCACAAAGGCCCACTGATGTGTGTCTGTGTAATATACACAGTGTGTGGAGTCTCTGTGTTTACTGTGGTAAGGGCTCAAACAGTGGCCTGGTTGACTGTAGCCAACATAATAAGGGCAAGACAGAGAGCAGGCCTCACTTTAAACCATTATAAAACAGGTAGAGGCCTCTTTTCCTCCTCAAGTCACCAAATATCACAGCAGGATCAAAAATCTGTAGGTGTTGATTACAATTCCAGCCATTCTGGATGGTAGAAATGCATTTGATTCAATATTAAAATGACTCTTGAAACGCGCAGTAAAGGTACAGCCTCAGCGTGTGTGTTAGAGGTGCATGTGTTGATGTTTGTGTAGATACGAGTCTAATATGATGAATGGCTTCGGCTGCAGGAATGCACTCTAACCTTGTTATAAAGTCACTTTAGTATAAATAATGCGAAGCAGCATGGAGCAGCACACTCATGTAGCTGAGAGAGTAAATAAATCAGCAGTTTAGGAGTCCTCCGCTTCGGTCACAATATCAGCGTCTTGAAGGAATGATTGAAAATCTCACCTAATTCAATCAGCACGGCTGTTTACTTTTGTGGTTTAATAAATTGAACACAGATCGCTCCTGTAAATAGAGCTGAAGCTATTACAGGTAAGTCAGGCTGTATAGTTTTTGACTGCATTCATGTTCGTTCATTCTGGATTTAGATATATTCATAACTTCATAACACAGCTATTTCCCCTTCATGTGCATTTGGACATATTTGGATGTTTCTTCAACTACAGCACTTTTAGGGCAGATTTCAACTTTCTACTTTTTGTTAAATAAATTGAAATGGGTTTTGGAAACTTTTCATCATGCCTTCGTCTAACTGAATTTCAAAAGGATGTGAAAATGATTTGTGTGTATTGATACATAATGATTTTTTTTTTCTGTGATTTTGCAGTGCTGGCTCGGCTGGTTTCAGACCTGCAGGCGTTCTTGCTGGTTCTGGACAGTGAGAATCTCAGTTATATCGCTCAGGCCCAGAAAAAATCCATCTCAGAGCTGCTAAATAAACTGCAGGACAATAAGGATGCACCAGGTAACCACTTGACTATATGAAGTCAGTTTGTAAATTATATATGCAAATATGCACTACTGTTGGTGAGATTTTTTTATGTTTTTGAAGTTTGCTCACCATTTATTAGATCAAAAATCCAGTACAAAACTGTAATATTATGAAATATTATTACAATTTAAAATAACTGTTTTATATTTTCATATATATTGAAATATTATTTATTCCTGTGATGTAATGCTGAATTTTCAGCATCATTACTCCAATCTACAGACTGTCACATGATTCTTCAGAAATCATTCTAATATAATGATTTTTTTTGTTTTTTATCAATGCTGAAAACAATGGCTCTGCTTAATATTCTTGTGGAAACCGTGAATCATTTTTTCAGGATTCTTTGATGAATAAAAAGTTCAAAAGAACAGCGTTTGTTTGAAACAGGAATCTTCTACCACATAAATGTCTTTACTGTCACTTCAATTTAATCTATCAGTCTTTATAAAAGAGTTTAAAAAGTATTCAAAGTAATAAATAAAAAATATATACGTACATATTAAAATTACACCTAACATCTGAAAGGAAGTGGATATATGTAATGTTGAAATGTTTGTTGATTAAAATGATTCATTCCTACTGCACTTGTTTTTTAGTTAATGCATATTTAGTTCCTTTTAACAGTAGAGTTTTTAGGTGACTTGTTTCATTTCTAGGTGGTATTTAACAGTGATCTTTAATGGTAATTAAATTCCACCATACAAAGAGTGCACTTTTGTCAAACATCCCATCTGTGAACTACCGCTGCAGCACAGCCCCGACACAGCCATCATGTTTTATATGCTTTTTCATAACTGTCTGAGATCCACCCGCAGCTGTAGACACTGAGCTGAACTGAGAGCATTTACAGGATAAAGAGAGTCAGTGCAGGGTCACAGAGAGGTTGAGAGGGACAGATGTTCATTTCAAAGACCACTGCTCTCATATAACCCTTACATATGAAAAAGATCATCTTTACCATCTTTACTGCTACATCTTTAAGACTTGTATATGTAAATCTCTGTTATGAATGGCTAAACTCTTCATTCTGCAGTTTGTAGCTTTCCTTTGGGTTTTGAGTTCTTTTTTTGTGTAAATAAATGATGATTGTATGTGTTTTATGTTTAGTAGAGGATGCGGAGTACATGATTATGAACTGTCCCTCTGGAGGCCCCAGTGATCTCAGGGAAAGCACCACTGCTGAGGCTCATTCGACAGAGGAAACTCTTTCAGTCAGCTCTACTGACCTCCTGCAGCCCGGGGTGAGTCCAGCCCTCTTGCAATAACCACTACATGATATAATAACACTTAATGAAAGATTTATTGACATGGTATGAGCTCTAAATATAATCTTACAGCTTTTTTTGGCTCGTCAAAGAAGAGAGATTTTTTATTTTGTATGAAAGCCCATTTTACATGCAAAGCATATATTGAGTTGGTGTGGACCCTGTTTACATAATACATGTTCCTAGTCTTATCTTGCAGCATTCCTCTGTTCATAGTCAGTTTTCCGAAGAAAAAAATGTTTGTCTTTCTAATCTTCCATCAGAATGTATTAACTGCTGCAGTCACATCACGTCACATAGCCCTACCTATTTTACTCATTGAATATTTAGTTTTACTCAAAAATACATCATGTTACATTTATTTAGTGGGCTTGGAATTCTGTTTTATATTTACATGTTTCATTTCAGTGTTATTTTAATATTATATATTATGACATTTCCTGTTACGTTTGTGTAATGGGCTCGGAAGGTCATTTTTTGTTACATTTTTTACTTTCAGAGTTATTTTAATATTATTTATATACTATTACGGTATTTATTCATATTTGAATTAGCTTTTATTTTTGACTTTAGTTAATAAGTACTTATATTGCGACCAGTATCTTCTAACAATTTTTACTGTAATGGAAAATTTTTCCACCAGAGGTTTCACTCTGTATGGTGAACTGTGTGATTTTTTTTGTTTGTTGCTTTTGCCAATATGACAGCCACCTTGGATATAATTCTATGAGCAAAAAGCAGCCTAATAATCAAATTGCCAAAAAATCTAAATAACAGTAACAGGAAATATACACTACTGTTGAAATATTTGTGGTCTGCAAGATTTTTTTTATGTTATTGGAAATTTTGAATTTACTTGGTCAAAAAAAAAAAACAGTAACATTTTGCATTTTGTTTTACAATTTAAAATAATGTTTTCTATTTTAATTTATTTTAAAATGTAATTTATTCCTTAGATGCAAAGCTGAATTTTCAGCATTATTACTCACATGATCCTTCAGAAATCATTCTAATATGCTGATTTGCTGCTCAAAAAACATTTATTATTATTATTATTATTATTATTAATGTTGAAAACAGTTGTGCTGCTTCTTTTGTTTTCACTTTACAATTTCATGCATCCTTGGTGAATAAAGTATTAATTTCTTTTAAAAATGAAAACTAGTTGTGTAGTTTCATGGCTGATTTCGATTCACCCACCATGTAGTAAAACTGTTTTTACCCAGGCTCATATATACTCTCTGAGTCTATATACTCTACAGAGTCTGCTATGAAGTATTTTTAGGGAATGGTAAAATTAATGGGGCCTGGGACTAAATTGTAATGCTTCCCCCGGGCCCAATAAGTACCCGGGACAGTCCCATCTATCGACTGTGGTGTGCCTCTATGTGTTTGACAGTTGTTAGGGATATAGATGTATAATGTAATGAATACCCTAAAAGCATCATGTGCCGTGATGTGTATTTTAAGAGACACTAGCTCTATGGCCATAATAACAGGGCAGATGGGCAGGCTGCACACTAGCGGTTACGAGGCCCAGAGCACCGGGTTGGAGCAGGGCTTGTGTTGTGGCCACCTGATGAGCATCTCCCAGCTTCAGTGCAGCCTCACTGTGGTCTTGCACCCTCATCTCACCCAAGGGTTGAGCAGGGCACGGGGTCAGAGGTCAAATCCTGCCTCGTAACCAAGGTTTTTCAAGTGGGCAACCACATATGAACAACAGGGACGGGAAGAATTGAAAGGGAAGAGCAGCGCTGGAGGGAGAAATGCTATGAAAACACACTCATAAGAAGAAGACACAGAGCAGTTGTACGGCCACATTAGTGAAGTCCGTGAAATTTTGTGCTCAAAAAAAGTATTTTGTCAATAGTGTAGTGATGTATAAAGCACCACTCGAACAAAGTCACTTTCAAAGTAAGCAGGTCTCTGTTGGTCAACAGCAAAATTGCATGACCAACTTGAACCTGTTGCGATGTCTGTGTGGGGGAAATCTTTCGCTTTCACGCAAAATTCCCAATTGTGTAGATTCCTATTGAAATGACTGGATTTTCGCCTGTGATGTGCCAAACAATGGTAAATGTGACTTTAGAGTTATCTTTAAATTGTGGTTAGTTGAGTTGTGCTGAACTAGTTTCTGTGAAGAACAGCGAGAATATTTGGGAGTGTGTTGACATTGGCTTTTGTTTGTTTGTGTAATGTACTCTGTAATCTGTAGAAGATAATGTCCGTCCACTAAATCTTCAAAATAAAAAAACATTGTTTCCTATGTTTAGGTTAAATAATCAAATTAAATCACATTTGCTGACTTATAATAAACAGATAAAGGTTTAATCCTGTTTTCCAAGGGGAAATTCCAAGGATTTCTTAAAGGAATAGTTCACCCCAAAAAATAAAAACAAATAAAAATAAAAATAAAAAATCTGAAGGCAGTTGCTATTAGATGCTATTTACAAGTGTACATAGCTAAATAGATCAAGAATGAATACAATACAATTCTTGTGTTGTATGCTATTTATACCAGTGCTATTTTAGTTATTTGTTTATATTTTAAATTAGATTTGATTTTTATATTTTCTGTTTTCACTTTAATTTTAGTTAAAGTTGTAGTGATTTTGTTGTTTTTGTCATTTTGTGAAGTTTTCTGTTTTTATTCATTTTAGTTTTAGTTATTTTAGTACTTTAAGTTAAACTAAATGAAAATAAGCTGAAAAAAGTTTACTTTTTATATATTTATATTTCATTTTATTTCAGTTTATTTTATAAAACATTTCATAGGGCAATTTTACAATTTTAATAAATTATTAAACTCAAAGTTCTGTTGAATTAAATTGATTAGTAAAATGTAATTAGACCATTCAAATATAATCCAGAAAAATTAAAATGGAAAATGTAGAATTTGGGGTACAAAATAAAACTGAACATTTTGGGAAGAAATAAAACAAATATTATAGGGACCTACAGGAAGCCATTGTATGATTTCAGAAGACTTGAAATATTAAAACACAAATTATGTAGACTATTGTTATGTTTTTTTCTTTTTCATTTCTTGACAACCTTGATGACTATGACAATATATCTTCAGAATTTTTTTCTTTTTATTTCACTGAGTAAATAATGACAGAATTGTCATTTTTAGGTGAAATCTTCCACAAATGACGTCACTGTATTTCCTCTGCTCTGTTTTCTTCTAACAACCCAGCATGGACGTTTCTAGATCACGGCAATTAAGTGCAATAGGAAGTTCACCTAATTCCAGAACCCTGAGCGAAATCAAAAGCCTACTTGAAAAAGATTTTGGGGGAGGAATTGAGGGGGGCGGGCCCTATCTTTAACAGGAAATGCCATGTTTAAGTGAGAGGCCCGGTTCGGCGACCCAATGGTGCCTTGTGATTGGCTGGAAGGGAAGCAGAGGGGAGGAAGAAGACTTTGGGAGGATAATTATTGCTGTCTACGTGAGAGAGGACAGTGATGGAGTGATAGAGAGATGGACTGATAGAACAACCGCACAAAGGGAAGGAAGTCGGATGGTGCGAGGAGGATCTCCTGGGAGGTGTTGGAGGGCTTGAGGTCAAAATCCTGGGGTTTCCATGCCAACCAGACGTTCGCAGTCCCATGAGCATGTGCACTCTGAGCCCGTAGATTGGGCACGTATGCATGTTTTGAATGTTACGGCCGTTTGGTGTGCGTGGGAGTTTAGAGTATATATTGCACTGATAATGAGCAGAAAAAGAACCCCATCAAAGATGTGATTTACTCCTATTTGTGTGTCATTTACATAGTAGCTCTTGAAGTTAGCATAAAATCTGCTGTTGACCCCATATATTTATTTATTTATTTTACCGTATTTTCTTAATACATGTTTCTGGTCTTCTTAGATATGTAACATATATATATATATATATATATATATATATATATATATAAGTAATATCTATAAGTAAAATACACTACCGTTCAAAAATTTGGGGTCAAAGAAATTTAAAGGGGTATCAAGGAATTAGTACTTTTATTCAGCAAGGACACATTGATCAAAAGTGACAGTAGAGACATTTATAAAGTTACAAATAATTCTAAATAGTCTATTTCAGATAAATTCTGTTTATCAAATAATCCTGATGGAAATGTATCCTAGTTTCCACAAATATATCAAAAAGCACAAAAATATTTCTGAAGGATCATGTGAGACTGAAGACTGGAGCAATGATGCAGAAAATTCAACTTTGATCACAGGATTACAACAAATTACATTTTAAAATATATTCAAATAGAAAACGGTTATTTTAAATTATAATAATATTTCACAATATTACCTTATTTACTGTATTTTTGATCAAATAAATTCAGCCTTGGTGAGCAAAAGAGACTCCCAAAAACATTGAAAAATATGACCCACCCTAAACTTGTGGATGGTAGTGTATATTATATAAATAATATATATATAAGAAATATCAAATTATTTTCATGTTATGACTGATATTAAAATTCTGTACTTTTTGTCTGAATAAAAATTTTAAACATTAATAACTGAAATCAATCATTTTAAAGGCATCACAACATTATAATGTACTGTATAAAAAAAAGTATATGCGATTTCATGTGAGGAAAAAAAAGGGGTGCCAGTATGGTATATGATCCAGGCAATTTTAAATAATTTATCAATTAAACTGTTCCAAATGAATCTAATAAATCAGTGGTTCTCAACTAGTTTGGCCATTGGACCCACATTTCCCATGGTCATCATGCCGCGAGCCACTTTTTTAGGATATATATATACAGTGGGTACGGAAAGTATTCAGACCCCCTTAAATTTTTCACTCTTTGTTATATTGCAGCCATTTGCTAAAATCATTTAAGTTAATTTTTTTTCCTCAGTAATGTACACACAGCACCCCATATTGACAGAAAAACACAGAATTGTTGACATTTTTGCAGATTTATTAAAAAAGAAAAACTGAAATATCACATGGTCCTAAGTATTCAGACCCTTTGCTGTGACACTCATATATTTAACTCAGGTGCTGTCCATTTCTTCTGATCATCCTTGAGATGGTTCTACACCTTCATTTGAGTCCAGCTGTGTTTGATTATACTGATTGGACTTGATTAGGAAAGCCACACACCTGTCTATATAAGACCTTACAGCTCACAGTGCATGTCAGAGCAAATGAGAATCATGAGGTCAAAAGGAACTGCCTGAAGAGCTCAGAAACAGAATTGTGGCAAGGCACAGATCTGGCCAAGGTTACAAAAAAAATTCTGCTGCACTTAAGGTTCCTAAGAGCACAGTGGCCTCCATAATCCTTAAATGGAAGACGTGTGGGACGACCAGAACCCTTCCTAGAGCTGGCCAAACTGAGCTATCGGGGGAGAAGAGCCTTGATGAGAGAAGTAAAGAAGAACCCAAAGATCACTGTGGCTGAGCTCCAGAGATGCAGTCAGGAGATGGGACAAAGTTGTAGAAAGTCAACCATCACTCCAGCCCTCCACCAGTCGGGGCTTTATGGCAGAGGGGCCCGACGGAAGCCGCTCCTGAGTGCAATACACATGAAAGCCCGCATGGAGTTTGCTAAAAAAACACCTGAAGGACTCCAAGATGGTGAGAAATAAGATTCTCTGGTCGGATGAGGCCAAGATAGAACTTTTTAGCCTTAATTCTAAGAGGTATGGGTGGAGAAAACCAGGCACTGCTCATCACCTGTCCAATACAGTCCCAACAGTGAAGCATGGTGGTGGCAGCATCATGCTGTGGGGGTGTTTTTCAGCTGCAGGGACAGGACGACTGGTTGCAATCAAGGGAAAGATGAATGCGGCCAAGTACAGGGATATCCTGGACAAAAACCTTCTCCAGAGTGCTCAGGACCTCAGACTGGGCCAAAGGTTTACCTTCCAACAAGACAATGACCCTAAGCACACAGCTAAAATAACGAAGGAGTGGCTTCACAACAACTCTGTGACTGTTCTTGAATGGCCCAGCCAGAGCCCTGACTTAAACCCAATTGAGCATCTCTGGAGAGACCTAAAAATGGCTGTCCACCAACGTTTACCATCCAACCTGACAGAACTGGAGAGGATCTGCAAGGAGGAATGCCAGAGGATCCCCAAATCCAGGTGTGAAAAACTTATTGCATCTTTCCCAAAAAGACTCATAGCTGTATTAGATCAAAAGGGTGCTTCTACTAAATACTGACCAAAGGGTCTGAATACTTAGGACCATCTGATATTTCAGTTTTTCTTTTTTAATAAATCTGCAAAAATGTCAACAATGCTGTGTTTTTCTGTCAATATGGGGTGCTGTGTGTACATTAATGAGGAAAAAAAATAACTTAAATGATTTTAGCAAATGGCTGCAATATAACAAAGAGTGAAAAATTTAAGGGGGTCTGAATACTTTCCGTACCCACTGTATATAACAGTTATCTGTATAAATTATAAAACACTATCACGAGGTAATGTTTAATTTATTATATTATATTATATATATTTATTTATTACATTTTATATTATCATCTCACACATGCATCAGCATTTTCTATAATGTCTAAATTCTAAATCAAAATACATATCTGATATGACTTAATATATAATTAGCATCAAACAAACAATATAATTCATATTCTCAAGGATTAAAGATTAAACGGGAAAAAAATAAAAATGATTGCACAACCATCAATTAGGTGACGATATGCACTAAGCATGTAAACGACCACTGAATAAAAGAAGAAGAATGAAACAGCATGGC
>NW_015507180.1:48488-84170 GCF_001515645.1 Sinocyclocheilus grahami
TATATATACTTAACATACACATAAATTGTAAGAATATGACTAATACTGGTAATTAAACAGCTTATAAGGTAAGGCTATTAAAAAGCAGTCCCAAACTAGTTTTCGTTAATACAATTAAGTTGGTATGAGCCACCACAGTCACTTAAACTAAAATAACACAAAGTGATAATAACATTGCATTTTTGGGTTATGGAAACAACAGTTAAAATGGTGAGTACACAATACTAAAATGAACTGTTAATGAAACATGGAAACTGCTCCTGAATAGAATGATTATCATACCTTCATGCAAATCCTTCCCAGCTAACACAAAGTTTCTTTTGCACTTTAGTGAAGTGATACAGCGTGCCGCCACATTTGCGACCCACCAGTTGAGAAACACTTTAATAAATATATTTATCAATTTATATGATCCCTATCATATCCTGTTTATATTGCTTTGTTATTTTATCAATTCAGATGACCCTTCATCAACCACCTAAGCAGATGAAACAACATATATTGTCAGATTCATGAATGCATCACAGATTCATAATACCTGTACTCAGGGTGTTTTCACATATAGTTCATTTTAAAATAACCAAACCCAGTTCACTTAAAGTGAACCAGAAAGGGAACCAGCTGAAAGTGACCTCATTCCTTATGGTGTTTACAGTGTAGTGGACTCAAAAGAGAACACGGTTGTTTTTTTGGTCCTCTTCAGCACTGAAGTGATCTCAGACCCCTTCTTGTTCGCACCACAACTTCATAAGAACTCAGACCCCAGCTCTCTGTGCAGCAGTGGAAAATTTGGAAGATGAAGTGGACAGGGAAGGGGGTGAGGATCTGGCAATCCCTGATCATGACGCAAAGACATTTGCAGAGCTTTAACAATGCATTTCAGTCAAATGTAAAATTAAAAGGAATATTATGTATAAAGTTAAATCAACTTCCTTTTTTCTCAGATAGTATTAAAATGTTTCTTTGCTCCTAACTAATTGCTGTTTTTGAAGTAACTAAACTCACAGCTTCACTGTTTGCAGAGTGAGATGCACAGACGCAATTCACTTATGCAACTTTCATCTCTCTCTCTCTCTCTCTCTCTCTCTCTCGATAGTTAATTCAAATCAATGCTATAATTCATGCATTCAAAAAAATGTGATCTTACCGCACTACTTCGTCTCTGTGTCTGATTTTAAAGTGGTCAGAATGCTAGACCTCAGCTGCACATCGGGTGGTTCTTTGTTTCTCCACGTCATGCATTAAAATCATTTAATGCACAGCTAACCGTAGATTACATAAATGACAACATGATTGTTTTGTATTGTTAGAGTTAACAGTTGGTTTATCTATTTATTTATTTATGAAAAATGTAACAAGAGACTCAAGCATTCATCAAGCATTACTGTTATGTTGGTCCATACAAAGCGGACCGGGGCCTCATTGCTTTCACAAATCACAAGCTCATTGAACAACAAACTGACCCACAAACAAGCCATACTCAAACCACCTCCAGAGGTGGTTTGAGTACGGTTTGCTTTTGGATCCTTTTAGGGGGGTCTGAGTTCACTTGTTTGGTTCACATATATGAGCTGAACCACTCATAGCTTGAATTGTATCAAGTTCAAAATAAAGAAAATCCACCCCTAAATACAAACAAATGGCTGGCATCAGATTAAGATTTGTTAAAGGGGTCATAGGATGCTACATGCACGTTGTTTGAACTGAAATGTGTGTTGGCAGTGTGTGTACACAACCATCCTATAATGATAAAAGTCCACCCAGTGTTTTTTTTTATCTACTAAAATCTTTACCCCTTTCTCAAATCTCCCACGATAGTTTGATTGACAGTAGCGTTTCAGCACAGACTGGACTGGCGTCTTACCTTAGACCCGCCCTGAGTGAGCTGTCATCAGTCCGCCGTTGTTTCACCACCGGAGCAGATGTAGACAATGGCTCCTAAGGGACTGAGGTGTTCTGTTGTTGGATGTAATAATGAACATAGCAGTCCTCATTTACTCCCGACATCTGAGCCGCTGAACTCGCAGTGGATTACGTTTGTTTCTGAAGGGAATGCACCCCCCGATCTACATAAATGCGTCTATGTTCGTGCGAATCATTCGTGATCCAGCTTCACCTACAGAAGAAGTGAGTGTAAGGTTTTTTAATGAATCTTTGCAAATCGCCTTTCCTAATAATGTGCTAATTAGCAAGTTTCACGATGATCCCTCAGAGAGCAGCTCGGAAGAGAGGGGCGGGGTCAGCAGAGCTCATTAACATTTAAAGGAAATGCTACAAAACTGCGTGCTCTGAAAAGAGCTGTTTTTGACAGGGTAAAAAAGGTGTTTTTTACACTACCATTGAGAAATTTTAACCAAACTATGTTACAGACTTTTCATTAAGACCCTAAAGAATCATATCAACTTGTGGAAAATCCGATGACCCCTTTAAAGATTACATTTAACAGTGTTATTGAATTATTATAGTGTAATCAAAGATTAACTTTAAGTTACTTAGATGGGTAATCTAAATGCAAAAGTGGAGAAAATGAGCACAACTACATAGCAGGTATACCACTAAATTCGAAATCTCTAATTCATAATAAACACACTTAAATGTTGTTTTCTCAAAAATACAAACCTGTTCAAACATGCCGCTTACATATTATTTTAGCCCAGTTTGTGCTGAATACAGACATTAGCCATTAATGTGTTTATAAGCAACTGAAAAAAGCACAAATGTGAGGGCATGTCAAACTTCTCCAGGGCCCCAAACCCCCTCAGACCCCAGAGGGTTAATCAATATGGTACCGATATTTTGTGCATCCCTAATGGTAGAAGTTTTGCTCTGCACACCTGTAGCTCTGAGATATGGGTCCTGTGTAATGCATTCTTCCAGTAGTCTTTACGTAAGGTGGGTTTGTGTGTGTGTGCGGGTCAGTAAGAGGTGGGGGTTTTACAGGCTTAGATTGGTTCCTCCTGTGCTTCATGAGGTAATGTAACAAGCTCAATTTGACACGGTTAAACTGACCTGCATGTTTTAGGATGTGTGTCTTCCCACAAGCTCTCTTCATTCAGTTTTATAACGGTTAATGTGAGACAGAGACGTGGAATGTGCAGTGAGTGTTTTACGGGCTTAGTGAGCATTCAAGACCCCTCCTGTTTCCGCTACCCGTCATAACAGCACCACAAACCTTTTTACTTTCTCTTTTGTCACAATTTTTACTTCTCCAAACACTGGCACATAATATGCAATGATGCATTTTCCAGGAATGGTGGTTTGCTCCCTCTTTAAAGTCAAAATGGGCTGCAGACTGCAATTCACTTTGACTCCTTTCTCAGTTTTTCTTCCCTAGCTTCATACACATTTTTTTGGTTCTTATCATTTTGATCCTTTTAGCTTTTGGCATCCCTTACAAATGTGTTCCATTCTTGCATCTATATTGGTTTCTCGGTCTCTATCCCTCGTTCCCTCACATACTCGTGAACACACAAAAACTCCTTTCATCTTTCATTCACAGATATGTATCTGATCCCCAGAGCTGTACAGGCTGTGCTCCCAAACCCAACCAGCCCGAGAGGGGAATCAGAAAGAATGAAAATATGCAAGAGATAAAAGAGAAGAAACACTAAGAAAAGATGTAATTAACATTCTGAAATTCTTCAGTCAAACACCCACCTTCCAACAAACAGACACTGAACTGAAGATGGGATATAAAGGCATCATTAACACACTTCAAGTCAGTCCGTTTCAGTCTGTTGTTGATGGTAATGGTGAAGAATTTGGCCATTTTAATTTTAGATAGATTTTAGTACTTCAACAACAAGGCAACATTTCTAATTTTTTATGAGCTTAGATTTTTCATTCAATATTTATATTTTATGAATGACATGACATGTGGCCAAGTATGGTTTCCCATACTAGGAATTAGTGCTCTGCAGTGAACACACACACACACACACCGTGAACACACACCCGGAGCAGTGGGCAGGCATTTATGCTGCGGCACCCGGGGAGCAGTTGGGGGTTCAGTGCCTTGCTCAAGGGCACCTCAGTCGTGGTATTGAAGGTGGGAGAGAGCGCTGTACATTCACTCCCCCCACCTACAATCCCTGCCGGACCTGAGATTCGAACTCGCAATCTTTGGCTTACGACTCTAATCATTAGGCCACGACTTCCCCCTTAAGTGACTTATTTGAGCTTTATTTCAAACAATGGAAACTATTTTAATAGATTTAGTTAACAACTAATGAGAGTTGTGGATAATTAAATTTAAATGAACATTGAATTTATTTGTTTGGGGAAACCTGTCATTATTGAAAACAGTCATTATTCTTGCAGTTCTGGTTTATGGTGAAGATTTTGATTTTGATTCATCCCAGGGGCTCAAATGTTCTGAATCAGTTCACTAAAAAGATTCATTCAGTGACTTTTTCTGCAGGTTAGGTTGCTGTGCCAGTAAGTGGCAACACTTAAGCGTGACTTAATCAAGTGTTTGATCATAAACGCTTGATTAAATCATAAATGTTAACAAAGCAGGTTGTGACTTAGGAGAACAACATTTCACTAATGTTCTTTTAATTGTACTGTATATTAAATTGTGTATTAAAATTGCTTTCATTACATTCAAATGTGCTTCAGTACAAATATTTTTTGTTACTATTGTTTTTAATTGTTTTTTTAAATTGATGCCAATGCATTTCCCAAGGAAAACCATTATATTGAATCTTGAAGAGAAAAGATAAGAAATGGTAAAGTTAAGATCCATGGGAATTGAAGAGGACAGAACTTGAGACCTAAAAAAATTCAGCTTTTGCCTTTCTTTTTTTTTCAACTCTCGGAAGGCTTTGTTTCAGTGCTACTGATTTGCCCTCAATGTCCGACTACAAATTACTGACCCCAGTGCCGACCACAGCCATTGTCTTTCAGCTGTGCTCCTCTAGAACAGTCTGCACCAGACTCTCATAAACACTGTGGACCGACTGACCCTAAGTACAACTAAAAACACACTCTCTCTCTCTTCCTGTAACTGCAGAGCAGCACTTAAACTCTGGCTTTTGAGCTCCATATCATATACGATGCCTCTCATGTGCACATTCAGGTGATCGCGCTGTCCTGCTGTGCTGTCGTCATTTCTGGTTGCGTGGTTGCGATGAGCAGCTCATGTGAAAGTGTCGCGATTGATCAGGGTGCAGATTTGGGTTGTGTGGTCTTCACTGCGGCTTAATGAGTTAGAACTTTGCCTGGGCTGTGTATAGCTCTTTATTTCAGGGCTGTGGGAGAGAGCGCTGTACATTCACTCCCCCCACCTACAATCCCTGCCGGACCTGAGATTCGAACTCGCAATCTTTGGCTTACGACTCTAATCATTAGGCCACGACTTCCCCCTTAAGTGACTTATTTGAGCTTTATTTCAAACAATGGAAACTATTTTAATAGATTTAGTTAACAACTAATGAGAGTTGTGGATAATTAAATTTAAATGAACATTGAATTTATTTGTTTGGGGAAACCTGTCATTATTGAAAACAGTCATTATTCTTGCAGTTCTGGTTTATGGTGAAGATTTTGATTTTGATTCATCCCAGGGGCTCAAATGTTCTGAATCAGTTCACTAAAAAGATTCATTCAGTGACTTTTTCTGCAGGTTAGGTTGCTGTGCCAGTAAGTGGCAACACTTAAGCGTGACTTAATCAAGTGTTTGATCATAAACGCTTGATTAAATCATAAATGTTAACAAAGCAGGTTGTGACTTAGGAGAACAACATTTCACTAATGTTCTTTTAATTGTACTGTATATTAAATTGTGTATTAAAATTGCTTTCATTACATTCAAATGTGCTTCAGTACAAATATTTTTTGTTACTATTGTTTTTAATTGTTTTTTTAAATTGATGCCAATGCATTTCCCAAGGAAAACCATTATATTGAATCTTGAAGAGAAAAGATAAGAAATGGTAAAGTTAAGATCCATGGGAATTGAAGAGGACAGAACTTGAGACCTAAAAAAATTCAGCTTTTGCCTTTCTTTTTTTTTCAACTCTCGGAAGGCTTTGTTTCAGTGCTACTGATTTGCCCTCAATGTCCGACTACAAATTACTGACCCCAGTGCCGACCACAGCCATTGTCTTTCAGCTGTGCTCCTCTAGAACAGTCTGCACCAGACTCTCATAAACACTGTGGACCGACTGACCCTAAGTACAACTAAAAACACACTCTCTCTCTCTTCCTGTAACTGCAGAGCAGCACTTAAACTCTGGCTTTTGAGCTCCATATCATATACGATGCCTCTCATGTGCACATTCAGGTGATCGCGCTGTCCTGCTGTGCTGTCGTCATTTCTGGTTGCGTGGTTGCGATGAGCAGCTCATGTGAAAGTGTTCGCGATTGATCAGGGTGCAGATTTGGGTTGTGTGGTCTTCACTGCGGCTTAATGAGTTAGAACTTTGCCTGGGCTGTGTATAGCTCTTTATTTCAGGGCTGTTCTTATCATAAGGATGTTTATAACTTTTTCCTATTTTCAAAATGAACCACCCACAATGAAAATTCACCATTTACTCAAGATGTTTCAAACCTGTATGAATGTCTTTCTTTTGTTGAACACAAAAGAAGATATTTTGAAGAACGTTGCTAACCAAACAGTTGCTGATAGCCATTGACTTCCATAGTATGGAAAAAATACAATGGGGACCAGCACTTGTTTGGTTATGAACATTCCTCAAAATATCTTCTTTTGTGTTCAGCAGAAGAAAGGTAGTAAACGATGACTTTTTTGGGTTATAACATATAACATTTTTTGAAAGAAACAATCATTTTATTTAACAAGGAAGCATTAAATTGATCCAAAAATCACAGTAAAGACATTTATAATATATGCTTTCAAATAAATGCTTTTCTGTTCAACTTTTTATTCATCTTAAGAATCCGGATAAAATTACATTTTAAAATGTGTTTAAATAGAAAACAGTTATTTTAAATTAAAATAAAATTTCACAATATTACTGATTTTAATGTATTTCTGTCAAATAAATGTAGCCTTGATGAGCATAAGAGACTTCCTTCAAAAAAATTCAAAAATACATCTAACGTGTTTTCTTTGTGTGTGTGTGTGTGTGTGTGTGTGTGTGTGTGTTCAGTCTATGAGTCCTGCTGTTCCCCCGCATGCCCGGTGTTTAGAAAACGAGGACTGTTACGAGGAGGCAGAACCGTTTGTCCCGGCCAGTCAGTCTACAGGTTAGTGTGACAGCCGACTACTATAAGACCAAACAGCTCATTTTTAAAGGGATAGTTCACCCAAAAATGAAATTCTGTGATTTACTCACCTCATGTCATACCAAACCACCCTAACTTACTTTCTTATATGGGACACGAGACAATTCAGCAGTTTAATGAAACAACTGACATCCACATGTAATGCTAAATACCTGTCTTTGCCTCAGATAAAGTGGATTCAGACAGCAGTCACTACGAGTCGTATGGCGAAGAGGATGATGAGGAGTTTGTGAAGGACAGAGCTCACTACATCCAGTGGAGCTCCTCTCAGCCGTGTTTACGACCCGTGCCAGAGTCACACATCTGCGGATACCTCTGGAAGAAGAAGTGGCTGGGTCAGTGGACGCGCCAGTTCTTCATTATTAAGCACACCTCACTACTGGTAAGAGGTTTCATATGACTCTATTCCAAAATGCTTTGCTTTTTTGTCTACACATTCATGTGCTCTTAGGTAGTCTGTTTATATGTCCAGTTAAAATCATGCGTTTTTTTTTTAAACGTTTTTACGTTTTACTACAGTCATCATCTCTTTGTGCAAGTATGCATGACACAAATTGAATATTTGAAGGATTTAATACACCAACAACGTGTCACATCTGTCTTTCAGAGCAATATCAAATCTTTTTCGAAGTGGCAGTAAATAACAGGAAAAGTCCGAAACCAGCTCTTTTTCTGTGTTCTTGTATTTGGTGTTATTTGATAAACACCATAGCAAAGACACTGATTTAAAACATTTATCCTGGGCAGCTACTTTGTTTCAAGTCACTTAGCCCACCATACAAATATTGCTTTTAATACTTGACTAATACACGCAGTAGTTTCCTGAGAAGTTTAACTTTAGCATGTTGCTAAGCTAACAACTCCTTACTCTAAAATGCACAAAAAACGCATAACACACACAAATATTGGGTGAAACAGAACATTTGTAATATAAAGAAATTATTTTGTATAGATAAATGAGATTTAAATCTGAATAAGAGTTGACAATTCAAATCGAAACAGAAGAAATCAAGAGACCACAGACTAAAGTCACCTTCTTGGATTTTATTTCCTGTGCTTGTCGCAGTCCTTGAAAAACATTGTGCTCAATTGTATTGAATGTGCGCTTGTAATGTACTTCAAAAATTAAAAGTATGTTTTTTAAAAACTGCACTTGCAGATAATATAATATTAATGAAAGAAAAGTCCACTTAAATGTATTAAAAATGTCGTGCTTTAAAGTACACTTATTTTGATGTTGACTAACATACTTAAGCACATGTAAAGTACTTGATTATAATTTTAACTGTAGTGTTATTAAAGTTAACATATATCAATGCAACTTCATCCTTACCAATGTGTTTAAATACATGACATACAAATTTCAATACAAATGACACTGAAGTATATTACCATAAATGCTTATCAGTACATTCAGCAGTACACTTTAACCATATTTCAACAGACAATAAAACTAATTATAAAATTATTTATAAAGGTGTACTTAAGTTCTATTTAAGTGGGTAAAAAATCACTAATGAAAATAACATTTTAATTATGAACTTTTGTATATAACATGCAGTTAAGTGTCTGAAAACATTACTTTCACTTCACACTTAAGTATTATTTTTAAAATATATTGCTTCCCTAATAAAAACTCTTTTAAGTAACTGTACAGTGTATAATATATACCTCATTTTCTCCTGGTAGTGTTTTAAGTGTGCTAAAGACCTGCACCCTCTGCTGGAGCTAAACCTCACAGGTTGTTACGTGGTCTACAAATCCAGTCACAGTAAGAAGATGCAGCACGAGCTGAAGGTGGTGGCCGGTGCCGAAACGGTTATCTTGGGCTTCCAGAGCAGCACGCAGGCCGAAGAGTGGAGGAAGGTCTGACCAAGTCTAAACACAGACTTACATTTAACTTAAACTTAAAGGGATAGTTCACCCATTTACTCACCCTAAAGTTGTTCCAAACCTGTATGACTTTCTTTCCTCTGCTGATCACAAAAGAAGATATTTTGAAGAATGATAGTAACCAAACAGTTGATGGTAGCCATTGACTTCAATAGTATGGGAAAAAAATACAATGGAGAAAGTCATAAAGAAAATTCATACAGGTTTGGAACAACATGAGGGTGAGTAAATTACGACAAAATTTAAATTTTTGGGTAAACTATACCTTTAAAGTTGTGATTAAATGGAAGTAGCGACCTTATTGTGTTGTACATTACTGTAATGATTATTAAAAAAGACAAAATGTACGGTGAGACTTGCTTCTATGCATTGTTTGTAATTACACTCAAAAATGGAGGCAGATGAACATGAGCTCCAAATTTTTTTTAAATCAAACATATGCACAAATATGTTATTGTTTACAATAAGATCTATAACATGCATTTAAAAAATGTGAAAATGTGAAAAATTGTGAATTTTTATTTCATGACGACTTTAACCTGTAAATAACCTGACGCGGGTTTTTTTTTTTTGTATGTCTTATTTGTAGATAATAGAAGAAGTGAGCGGCTCCTCTTATTATGAACCTGAATCGCAAAGCTCTTCATCCATCCTGAGGAGCGAAAGGCTGGACTCTTGCAGGGTAAATCACGCTACTGACACCATGCCAGCTTCTGCTATCTATGTTAACAACATTATCAATTGTGATGGACACAGCAAGAGAGTAACAGCATAACTTCATTTATCTGAATGAGATGTTACTGATTTAGCTTGGTGGTTAATCATCTGCAGACCTTTCCCTCACATCCATTCCACAGAGTCTCTTTCATGAATCTTCTGCTGGCCTGAGCCATGTACTAAACTGATTAGCAAAGTCTTGTGTTCGATCTTAAGCTCATTTGTAGATAAAGGACTGATTACCTGTGTTGGAGAGCATTCTGGGCTTGCTAATGTCATTTAGTGAGTTCTTACAGTCTCTCTTTCTCGCTTAAGTCAAGTACTGTCCTCCATACGGACTCGGATGAAGAGAAAATCTCAAGTCTTCCTTCTGCGGTTAGCAGTGTGGAAATCAAAGACAAAGACCTAGGTGAGCAGTTATACTTGCTTTTGCAACAAAGGAGATTGTTGGAGCCATGGCCTAGCGGTTAGGCATTGAGCTGTGGTGCACATGCAGGACATGTGGGTTTGAGTTTTGCTCGCATCATTTCCAGATCCCATTCCCTTCTCTTTTCTATATTATTTCATGCCCTCTTTCACTATCCTCTCAATGAAAGCTCAAAAATGAAAGTTGAAGTAAATGCATGGCATGACTTTTATCCAACTAATTGGATGATAAAAAGCATTTATATAATTTAAACAAGTCTTTATATACCTGTTAAACATTTAAATCTACAAACCTCCCAAGCTTCGACAAAAATGCAGCAGCAGAGCACATTTCGGGTTTCCTACTAGTTACTGTTTACTTCCCTTTTGTTCATGTTTTAAACTCTTTATTTATGTTAAAAAATTCCATAATAGGGTTACTTTTTTGCACTTTCAAGTTGCCATCTAAAGTATAAATCTGTTTATTTTTACAGATTTTTTTTATGTAACTTTTTTTTTTTTTCAAATTGAAAATTTTCCATAGTTTACTTCTAATTATTTTAGTAAATATTTTGTTAAACAAATATAAATATAATATGCTTGTGTTATTTAATATCATTAAATTATATAAAATATTTGACTTTATATTGGCCATCAAAAAAATCAAAATCGGTTGACCATTAGTTTGGAAGTCAGTTCGCTCTTCAGCCATACAGTATTTGCTAGTTCAGGCATCAAAGGCCAACTCCTATGTGAAGTTGAATGGTGAAATACTGGAAATTTACATTTAACATTAACTGTTCCATAAATGTTGCCTTTTATGCTCAAATAGCATTACATTTTTTTAGGTTGGACCAGCCAATGTGCGTGCGCATTCCTAAGGACACTACTTCTGTAGCCAGTGTTGCCAGGTCTGCGAAACAAAACCAGCCAAATTGCTAATCAAAACTAGCCCAAAACCAATCTGGTTTGTTTTTTGTGGTTTTTATTTCTGTGGAGGGACCACTCAGTCAAATTCGCATTCCAGGAGGGTCTCCCTCCTTCAAAATCATGTACCAGCGAGATCACTTTGACCCGCAGACTTCAAAAGCAAACAGTGTAAAAGTATGTAAAAGTAGCTTCTGATGACAGCTACAGTGATACAGTGACTTTTGATGACAATTGCTGATTGGTTCTTTTATGTATAGGGCGGGACCTATTCTGCCATATTGCATGTTGTAGTTTCTCACCTTCATAGTAATGCATGCAGTGGCGGCTCGTGGGTTTTAAAATAGAGGAGGCACACTAATTGTATTGGTCTGGGATCCCTGCCGATTATTATTATTAGCTTAACCACTTTAAAATGGCTTTTTGGTTGCTTTCAGTCAGAAAACGTAAAGAAAATGACATACATACAGCAAGATAATATAATTTCACTTACCTTCTATCACTTGAAGCAAACATCCATCCCTTCTTAAGTCTTTTAAGTCTGTGTTAAAAGAGAGCTGCCTGTCGCGCCATTTAATTAAGCCGACTGCTGTAGCCTATATCCAGCTTAGGCTGTTTTCCCTAAATTTGTGTAGCGAATTTAGCTCCTGGGGAAATATGAATAATTAACCATAACTAATTATGATTAATTATGATTTTACCCACGGAGGCACGGGAGCTCAGCTCTTCCCCGGCCTCCCCCTCCCCTTCTCTGTCATTAGCGGTTGTAATTACATCAGCAGATTCGGCACATTCGCGATAGCAAAGCGGCGCTTTCACGTTATGGTATTACAACTGTGAAATTACAAACAAAACAATACACATTCTGAGACATGAACTGAAATGAATTGTGAATTTTATTAACATTAAATCGCCCTCCTCCCATTTTCACCTCAAAATTATGGGGAAGCTGTGCCTCCCCTGACGAGCCGCTACTGAATGCATGTAGACCATCTTGATATGAATACGGTCTACAGGCTTGGTGATGTCAGCCATAAAGGAAAGTTGTTTCAGAGGAGAATCAGGTTATTTCAGTTGAGCATCCAAAACCACTTCCATTACATCACGACTCTAAGCACACCAGTCAACCAATTATGAAGGCAATATTTTTATAGTTTTGAACAAATTGCAGCGATGAATCATTCATCATAAAAACAGAAACCAATTTTAATTATGTAAATAGGGTCAGGTTTGATTTCATTGACTGTTTAATGCATGCATTTCCCACAGTTCTTAATTGTCATTCCATAACCTAATGCTGTTTCTAATTAAAGACGTGTACTAACAGCATATGCTTTATACTCCATATGTGGAGAAGGTCTGCATACGTTGCGTCTGTGCTAGCGCTGCTATTAGCACAACTGTGGCATTGTTCACTCGCTAGTGTTTTGGTGTTATTCATTAGGGGCTAAATTCACTGCGTGCCGCACAGGACACAGGCTGGGTGTTTTCCACACTGTGCCATTGTCTGTGGACGGATTCCTGTGAGATTTGATTGTCACCTTTGACACCGGGATATGACTTCAGAAGTTTGGTTTGTAAATATATGGGTGAACTTTTTGATAGCGGCTAGGCATTTATGGAAGAAGAGCATGCATTTGTTTATAAAGCAGGAAAGCTATTTTTTTTATGAAAGAAGTAAGCGAATGAGATTTTGGAGGAGATCAAAAGTTTAGTTGAAACTTAGAAGTGGCTACATCTTACCACTGGCTGAGTAATGTTTTTATGTTTTGTTATTGAAAACGTGCGCGCGCTGATTAGAGACATGTGTAGATGTCTACTTTATGCGTTTCCACAAACAACTTGAAAGGGAAACCCTCAAACAAGTTTATTTGTTTATTTATGTGTTTGCACGAGCGTACTTTGATTACCGACTCACCAAACTTTGTTTTAAGCTGAAATGTGGAATTTCTGCAGCGCTATCATCACTGAACTGAATTACAAAAGTAGATAGTTTAAAATGTTTGGGGTAGATAGTTTAAGTAGATAGTTTAAAAGGTTTGAAAACAATTGTCTGTAATTGGTCAATAAGCAGATAGCACCACCCTAAACAAGTCATGGTAAAGCCAATGTGCAGGGTTCCTCAATAGGCGGCCCGCGGGCCACATCCGGCCGTGAGAGAAAAAAGTTTGGCCCGCGCTAATTTTAAATATTGTGGCATGAAAATTCAAACTCAGCTTCAGAAAGCTACATTAACTTACATCGTGTCTACACAGGACGCCAGCGGCGCGACGCAATAAAATACAAGACCTCGTTATAATCAGTGATGCTGTCTTGGATGCGGCGCGACACGACAAATCCCCGACAGTAAACTGCTGACTCGTTCTATTTATAATGTACTGACACAACGTTCACAAATGATTTACAATGCTTTGTCGTGTCCAGTGCAGATATGATGTGACAGCAAAAACATGGCGAGTGTGTAGAAAAGAAAAGTGGACACGGAAAATAGCTGCTTCAAATGTGAATGGACTGAACAGTTTTGAGCGAGTGAGCGACTGATATCTTTGTTATGGAATGCACGTGTTGGTTCGCAGTGAGCTCACAGTTTTAGCGTACAAGTTTGCTTTAATTTATTTTCAAGATCTGAGGAAAAGTATCTAGGCATATTGTCGCTTTCACTATGGCTATAAAGATAACGCAAAATAATATTCAAACTCACATTAGACACTTTTAACATTGAATAAAGCACATAATCATTACCTGAGATTATCGCTGTCATATTTTGTGTGTTGTTCCTGCTGCGTCGCAGAAAATAAAAACCGTTTCTAAAATAGAATCCTGTGTCGCTTATTGTCACGTGTAGCTGTCGCTGATGGTTAGGACAAAAACTACATGGAAAAGATACTTTTTATCGCATCGTGTCTGGTTGGGACACACAGTGTTACAGTCTGATCCCCCCCAAAAAAATCTAAGCATAAAAATATGAATACTGACAAATCTAATAATTGAATCTGCAATTAGGGAAAGTGGAGAGAAGAGATCCAGTCTGGGAATGAGCAGGAACAGTTGATTTGCATGGCAGACATGGAGATCCAGATTTTTTTGTTTGTTCATTTGTTTGTAATATTCAACAGGCAAAGTTCTTCTGTATCTAAATGCAAAAATTTTCATAATTGTTTGAATAAAACAGACTACTGGGGAAAAAATCTGAATATTCATCTTGTGACCATCTTGTGATTATTTTAACAAAAGCAACAATAATATAATAATTGTAATAATAATAACAATTTTATATATATATAGATTAGTGGGCCTTGGCTAGGTATTGTTGGCAGAATTCGGCCCTTGGCGAAAACTAATTGAGGAACCCTGAGCTAGTCAAACAAGTGCTCAAACAAGTGTTGGGTTAGCGCCACCGAGACAAAAACTGCATCCCAAATGACGCACTATACTCTATGCACTTATACACTATGTTCTTATGCACTCAAGCATGTAGTGTATGAATTATATAAGGTTATTTTGTCATTCAGCATCCATCGAGTCTGGTAGCCCCTCCCCTTCGCTACGTAATTAAAGCTGTGACAGTTGAGTGCATGAAGTGTCCAACATTCCACACTTCATAAGTGCTCAAACAAGTGTTGGGTTAGCGCCACCGAGACAAAAACTGCATCCCAAATGACGCACTATACTCTATGTACTTATACACTATGTTCTTATGCACTCAAGCATGTAGTGTATGAATTATATAAGGTTATTTTGTCATTCAGCATCCATCGAGTCTGGTAGCCCCTCCCCTTCGCTACGAAATTAAAGCTGTGACAGTTGAGTGCATGAAGTGTCCAACATTCCACACTTCATTTTTCGGTTATTTAAGTGCATCATCCGGGTATTTAAAGTGTACTTTTTCTTTTTGGAATTTTCACTGTGAACGCACTACTCACACTATTCATATTAAAAAATGTCATAGAATAGTGCATAAGTACACAATTTGGGATGCACCTAAAGTCTTTATACTTTATACAAATTTTTATACATTAAATATACCATGTACTGTATTTCAAGTAGACTTGCAGTTTACACTACCAGTGGATTTATGCTTATGATTTATATATTACTAGCTCCATTTGCTGTTCGACTTGGTGTTTTGTGATGAGATTTAAAATGTATTGATTCTGGTTATGGCTTATAAGAGAAGCAAGTATGAATTTACAATTCTCTCACACCTTGGAATAATTATGAATAAAACCAGTCAGTTGTTTATCTGTTTCTGTGTGGGTTAAGTGCAATGTGTACAAAAAAAATCAGATTCACTTCCACCCATGTAATATGTACACTAAGGTATTTCACCCAAAATCTGACTATAAACTTGAACATGTTTATAAGATTTAAAACATAGGCCTGAGTACTACTTCAAAGAAGCCAATAAAAAAGTATTTAATAGGCTAGAATACTAAATTACATTTGTACTTAGTATCTCAATCAAAAGATTAAGAAAAAGTATAGGTCAAATTCACTTTTCTGTAGTGTAAGCCAAGTATACGAAAGTATAATACTGTTAAGTGTATCTCTGATTTATTAAAAAGTAGACTGAAAGTATACTTGTATTTTAAGTTTTAAAGTATACTAATAGCACACTAATAAACTTTTTTGTAAGGAAATGTCCCTGATTTTTAGCTGCAATTGTACAAAATATTTATACATTGTAAATATTAAACACTGCAACTTTAAGCACACCAACCAGGTTGCAATTTGAAATGTAATAAGCTACGCAAAAATATAACAGAGCACACAGATTATTTTGAAGCATGTGGACACTTCAGTTTCTCTCTGTCCTCAGCGGGCTTCCTGAACGTGCTGATGAACTGTCAGTGGCAGAGTCTGTGGTGTCGGGTGGAGGCCGGGGTTCTGAAGATGTATCGGGACGAGGCGTCAGAAGAGACCCCTCAATACACGGTTCAGCTCAGAGGGAGTGAGGTGCGACCCGGCCCGGATACAGCACATGCTTACCGCATTACCATCACACAGCACGGGGACCAGATGGCTGTACTAGAGGTACGGTAATGATTCGAGACTACATAGTTAAAAAGTGGTAACCTGCAAGTGTTACCTTAAAGGGGTCCTATTATGCTCTTTTACAAATTTTTGTTTTTTTTTTGTTTTGGGGGTGTTCTAGAACATGCTCTCATGCTTGGTGGTTCAAAATACGCATTATTTTTCACATAATTTACATTATTACAATACCTTTCTCCCCATCCTGGCACAAACGGCTCGATTAGTTCCGGCTTTGATGAAGGTCCGCCTTCCGAAAAACAAAATGTGTTGTGATTGGTTAGCTGTCCCAGTGCGTTTTGATTGGCGAACAGCTTAGACGGTGTTTCAGTACTGCCCCGTCCCCTTGCTCCAGAATTATCTCTAAAAATTGTTTTGTTGTTAAATTATTGTATTGGTTCAGTGATGTTCAGTGAAATAATATTTTTGTCTTAAAACCATTTTGTTTGTTTTTTTTACCTTTTTTTTTTCCAGATTTTTGCTATTTTTAGGTCTCCTTTTTTGTTATGGAGTAGGAAGTGTAATTTTAATATTATTTATATACTCTTACAGTGTAAGTTTCAAGTTTTAGTAGTTTTTTTTTGTTTGTTTTTTACTTTTTTTTATGTATTTCTATTAAGCTTTACTTTATTTATTTATTTTTTTTGTCATTTTAGTACTTCAGCTTAAACCTATTTTCAGTTAGTTGCCAAGGCATCATTTCCAATTTTTGGTTAAGTGTAATTTATTTAGGTTTTACTTTTTTTTTTATCAAATTTTTATATTTGATTTTATTTCAAATTCAATTTAAAAACTTTAGTTAACAATCAAAACGCTGTGTAGTAAATGTTGGGTATCCATTGGCATGAATCAAATTGATCAGATTGAAGGGTTGAAACGTTAGGATATTATTTCTTACAATTTCTTTTACTGCCCATACATCATTTTATAGGCAAACATTTTCTTCATTGGCATGCAGTATTTTCTTTATTGTGCACATGGCATCTTGGTAATACCATGTTTTTCTACACATACCATGGTATTACCATGATTTTTTGAATTATGATGTTGTGGTAATACAATGTTTTTTAGACATCACATTCCAAACAATACCAAAAAGTACAATAGTGCTTTCATAATTTTTTTTTGTCATGGTACCATATTGGTATCCAGCATTATTTTGGTATCATTAAGGTGATACATATGATTTTTTGTCGTGTTGACCTGTTGTCACTATATTTTGAATGACTGTAGATGTTATTTTTTGTGTGTGAATGTGCAGGCGAGTTGTGCAGATGATAAAGAGCAGTGGGTTCAGCTCCTGCAGGATGGGAGTTCTCCATATCAACACACCAGCCACGAGTCACTGAGGTACACACACACACATTCACATGCTGTCTGTCTGCTGCCAGTATTCCATATGAACCGAGCATGAATCACTGAACTGCACACACACTCACAGAAATACTCACATTCTTTCCGCATCCTCTTTCCATTCTTCTGTTTCCTCTGTTTCTCAGTGGTCTGAAAAGCCGCAGGTGTCCCACCTCAAACATGTACATGGATGACCCCTTTCAGCAGCTGTGTGGACCATCAGTCCACTCGCAGCCCATCTATTCAAACTCCTCTATAATGGAGCACATGGTACGGTCCAGCAGAATGAAGTGTATTTGACCTGTGTAACCAGTTGAAAACAATATTCATTCTTTGATTTAAGCAAGCTGTTTGGTTTTGTTTACAGTTTATTTAAGTTACATATCACTAGTTATTATTTACTTGTCAGGCTATTTTAAATCAACACAATACATTTAGTTGTACACTGCCATTCAAACGTTTGGGGTCAGAAAGATTTTATTTGAAAGAAATTAATAATTTTATTCAGCAAGGATATGTTCATTTGATTATTTTGATCAAAAGTGACCGCAAAGATATTTATAATGTTACAAAAGGTTTCAATTTCAGATTCAATTCAGATTCTTTTGAACTGAATGTTTCTATTCATTAATATCACAGTTTCCACAAAAAAAATGTAGCAGCACAACTGTTTTCAGCATCAAATCAGCATATTATTATTATTATTTCCGAAGGATCATGTGACACGGAAGACTGGAGTAATGATGCTGAAAATTCAGCTTTGCATCACAGGAATACATTTGAAATATATTCAAATAGAAAACAGTATTACAGTTTTACTGTATTTTTCATCAGACAAATAAAGCATTGGTGAAGAGACTTCATTCAGAAACATTACAGTAAACCCAAACTTTGGAAATATAGTATATGTGGGAAACACAATTGGTGCCATGTTGGAGATCAGAATATTACTTTTTTTATTTATATTCAATAGTTTCAACTTTTGTTGTTGTTATTTATTTCAACACTACAGTATAGAAATTGAATGAATGCCATTTGGAGGTTATTGGTCATAACAAGACAATATTTGAGGCTGCCGGTGTGGGGCTGAAAAATAAAAGATTAGTGACATCAGCCAAAAATGAAAAAGGTTTCAGAGCAAGTTATCACATTTTGGTGAAAGATTACAACGACAAACATTTTTAAAATACATGCACCGATTAATTGTTCACAGTAGGGATGTACACTATGATAGTACTGTAAATAGAGTCAATTTTGATTTTACGTTGACTTGTTTTGAATTCATGGACAGTCATTGTTCATTGCTACTCTGACAAACTAGCATTACTTATAACGTATACATCTGTTCCATCCATTTTTCAGTCTGAGAAACCCTACACTGGTGGAAACGGAGAATTGGTGTCATCCAAGGATTCTGCCAGCTACAGCAGTAATGAAATCTTCAGCAACCACAGTGAGTCAGTCATATTACCCCAGTCGCTAAACTTGAGTTGCACTTTTTTAAAAAAGGAAACGCATTAAGATCAAAATATACTGTACATTTATAGTTCTCTCTCATTTCATCCCATTTTCTGCCCTCATTGCCTGGTACCACTCACTCTGTCACCAACTTGCTTGTAAAAGTCATTTTAAAACTCCTTTTGCTTTCATGGGAATTTTGAATCCACTCTAACCTCATTGCCTTAAGCAGATCAGCACCATCATATCATCAGTCTTTCCAGCTCATTATATTCTCTCATCTTTGGGAATACAGTAATGCATTTGTTCAATAAAATGAGAGATGCAAATGGTCGTTGGAAGTTGACCACCTATATCGCCTATAGGACCGGCCGCTCCTGTGACCAAACATAAATTTCCCTCTTGAGCTGAAAACATATGATTAAGAAATACATACGGCTTTCCTAACCGTCACTCCCTTATCCACAGCAAATACTTGACAATTCAGGGGCATCTGCTTTTAATTTGAACAGTGCTAAATAATTATATAGTAGCTAAGTGCAACTTTCCATGCTCTTGGTTTATGGATTTGCATAACATCGCAGAGCATCATTTTGTGTGCCGACGTGTCTTTTCACATGTTTTATTTGCTTGATAAGGCCAGTCTGACCTAAATAACGCACTATAATATTACACTCTTAGGCAATGTTTAGATGCTCTGATGTTTTCGTACACAAACTGACACGATGTTGTGTTTCTAATGATTTTGATGTATTTGATCATGATTATGGATCTGTTTTCGGTGCTGTTTTTCTCATCAGGTTTGTCAAATGAATTAAAAAATATATTTACGTTATTTAAAGTTGATGCGATAATATTTCACAGTATTACTGTTTTTGCTGTATTTTTGATCAAATAAAGGCAACCTTGGTGCATGAGAGACTTCAGAAATCATAGGGGATTGGTAGTGTATATTATGTGTGTTTTTGTGTTTTTAGGTACAAAACTGTTTGAGATTGAGAGGGGTGTGCAGAAGCTGGACCTGACAGGAAAGAGACGCGTGCAGTTACGAGTGGGGTCAGAGGTCAACCTCGTGAGCGTGGGGACGAAGCCAGCCAAACGGTATTCCTTCAGACGCTCCCTCGCTTTCTGCACTGAGCGAGCACAGGTAGCTACCCTTCCCTTACAATAAAAGCACTGTGCCAATAGCATCGTACAGTGATAATATCAGATTATAATACTGTGGCACTTTAATATTATATCAAGGTACTGAATGATTACCATGTTCATGCATCATGGCATTTGGTACTCCAAACAGAACCACGGTTATACCATATTTTTTTGTTTTGCTTGGACATTTACAATAGTACCTTGCACCTCGTTTTCTTTGGAATACTATGCAGATTCATCAATTTAGTATCATTGAGATACAATTCAATTTTAAATTATATTTTGAACGTTTTTTAAATACAGTTTTCTTTTTAATTTTAAAGTTTGTATTTTTATATGTTTTTTTATGTCTTTAAATTGCCTTTAAAAAATGTTTTAATTCATTTTTATTTCAGTTTTAGTTATCTTAGTACATCAAGTTAACCCTAACCCTAACTAAATAAAAGTGAGAACTAGCAACTAGCTGAAATAAAATAAGTTTGAAATAAGTCAGGTGAGGTGTGGCCAAGTATGGTGTCCCATACTCAGAATTAGTGCTCTGCATTTAACCCGTCCAAGTGCACACACACAGCAGTGAGCACACACCCGGAGCAGTGTATTAACATTTGTTTTATTTCAAGTAACACATTTTTTATGGCTTTAGTTTTACTTAATGATATTACCACGGTAACCTTGGTGCATGGCAAAAAACATGGTAATACCTTAGTATTTTGTAAGGGCTGATAAGAGCAGTTTAAAGTGGCAGTTGTGTGTCAGTAGATGACTGAACTGCTGAAGTTTTGTTATTACACTGCCACCTGTTGTTTGGATTGTGTAACTGCAACACTTTGCAACAAGCAAATGCTGATTTGCAAGATCAGTTACATGAGACAAAGAAGAGATTATTTTGATTTGGGTCGTTTTTAGTTCATTTCATTATTTTTCTATATCTTCCGCATTTTATTCCAAATTAAAAGATTCTTGGCTACTTGTCCTCTTTGGTGCTTTGTTTGTCGGTTGTTGCTGCCGTTGCGAGTTCAGTAATTACAGTGGGTTGGATTGGGAGCCACTTCCTCCCAGAGGAGCAGAGGATAAAGCTCAGATAAGAGCTGTTTTAACCCACCATTACACCCTACTTCATCAAGCAATGATGAGTGGACTCACTGGAGGAGTCTGATGACTTTTGAAATGTGTGGCTGTGACTCTTGTCTGAGTCATTTAGGATATTTCACCATTTCATCCTATAAAAGGAAATAACACATACTCACTCTTGAACACTCACCTCTGGTTTTGTCTCTTAAAGGGGGGCTTTCTGACCCCACTCTTGAGAAGAACTGCCTCGGCAAAAAGCACCCTAAAGAAAGCTCCATCTGCCCTGTTTATGGAGCATGGCAGGGTCTTCCAGAGGAGGAAGGTAAGATTCCTTCAGCATGAGCACAATGAACAGACTACCTCATGAATTTATGATTGTATTGGATTTCTAGATGACTCAGTAGATGAATGAAGCTGACTTTGACTTTATTAAACGGACAAACAGTTAAAACATTCTCAAAAGTGTTTTCTTTAGTATTCCACAGTAGAAATCAAACTAATGATTAAGGCCCTGTTTACACCTGGAATTAAGATGTGTTTTTTCAATCTGATCACAAGTGGACAACATTGAATACAGGTGTAAACGGGGGCTGAAACATGTTGAGTTCATCTACTTTTGACCACTTCCAGACGTAGTCGAAAAAGCATTATTATTAATTTATTATTCAATTATTTTGAATTGAAACTGAAGGTAAAATTACAACTGAAAAAAAAAACCTAATTCAAAATATTTCTAAAAATTATTATAGTACTGTATATAATAGTAAACTAACACCATTATGACCCTTAACCTCTTTCTGATTGTGTTTGTAGGAGTGGGAAACCAAAGCTTCAGGTTGACATCAAGAGAAGACTCTCCCACATTCCCCTCATATTGTCAATATAATATTGCACTGAAAAGAATATTCTTTCCAAGCATGTGGATCATGCAGTGATTTGGATTTGTAAAGTTTTTTGTTCTTTTTTTGGGGGGTTCTTGGTACGTTTAAGAAAATAACCGATCACACAAACTCTTTATCAGCATATTCTGTCCGTAGGCAAGCATTCATCTTCACACACAGGGTTGCAAGATTGTTTGGGCGCAACTGTAAAACATTTTACATTTGTAAATGTCTATTGAGATGATGCTGATGTACATTTCTTTAGAAATTAAACTCTATGTCTAGAGAGTGGCACATTTAAATGAAGTGGAGTTTTATGTTTATCATCATAGCACAGTATTTATCCTTATGTAAATCACTTTGCACTGTTTTGAACCCATCCTAAACCGTGTTTGCGGTTTTCAGGAAGGCATTGTCATGGTCAAAATCAGGAATCGTCAGTGTGAAGATCAGTAACTGATCATTGATTGTTGAAAAGTAATTACCTCTTTCTTTTTTTTATTTTCACAAGATTCACAAATCTGTGGTAATTTATCAATTTATACTTTTTTTATCCCAGTGCACATGCAGTATATTAAGTGTTGAGCTTTTCTAATGATGTGCCTTAACCATATTTTTGTATCCATGCTTTTATGAAGCATTGATTTGTCTTTACAGCTGAAGAGATTTTGCTGGTATTGATCCCACTCACTTCAGGAAAGCTTTTTCTGTATAGTTAGCTTGGTTAAGACAAGGATGGCCTAATATTGCTGTACAAAAGATAACTGTGGAGAACAAAAACACCACTGATGAACATATTTGTACAATAAATAAAGTAATGCTGGATAAAGCTATGAATCTTGTTCTTCGTTCCTGCTTGTTTTCTCTAGAATCATTCTGAGGATGTCAAACAATGCTGTTAGCATCCTGTCTGTATTGCAAAACAGCAAGAGTTTGCATTTTAATGTTCTGTGATGTAAAATGGTATCACATTGTATCATTTATGGTTGCCACAATGTGGCCAAAAGAAACCACACAAGTGCGTTCTGATGATTTCATTCAACAGGAACAGTGGGGATCTCTACTGTTAAAGGAATATAGATTGACCAGTTAAACTCAGCTGACCATTTTAAAGCTTCTTGGATTGATGTACACTAACATTCACATTATAACTTTCAAAAAGAGTACTTATTATGGAAATAATATACCTTAAAAGAACATACTGGTCAGTACCTGGATGGGAGACCTCCTGGGAAAACTAGGTTGCTGCTGGAAGAGGTGTTAGCGAGGCCAGCAGGGGGTGCTCACCCTGTGGTCTGTGTGGGTCCTAACGCCCCAGTATAGTGATGGGGACACTATACTGTCAACAAGCACCGTCCTTCGGATGAGACGTTAAACTGAGGTCCTGACTCTCTGTGGTCATTAAAAATCCCAGGATGTCTTTCGAAAAGAGTAGAGGTGTGACCTCGGCATCCTGGCCAAATTTGCCCATTGGCCTCTGATCATCATGGCCTCCTAACAATCCCCATATCTGCTGATTGGCTTCATCACTCTGTCTCCTCTCCACCAATAAGCTGGTGTGTGGTGGGCGTTCTGGCGCACTATGGCTGCCGTCGCATCATCCAGGTGGATGCTGCACACTGGTGGTGGATGAGGAGATACCCCCTGACAATGTAAAGCGCTTTGAGTGCCTAGAAAAGCGCTATATAAATGCAATGAATTATTATTATTATTATTATTATTATACTTCAAAAGCGTGCACTGAACGCAATGTTTTCTGGCAATTGCAATTAGATGAAAATGTATTTGTTGACACTCTTAAATACTTCTAATTAAGAGTGCTTTTTAACCCACTTAAGTAGGACTTTTTTACTCACACGATTACTTATTGCCTTTAAAACTCGCTCTGCATCCCAAAGTTCATACTATTAATCCTACATACTAGTATGTGAGATTAGAATAAGTGTGTCCCAAAGCATAGCCTATGTTGAAAAGAGTATGCCAAAAGTCCCCGGATGGTCTACAATTTCAGGTTGGTTTTCATAGCTTATATGTTCTTTGTGCTTTTGTCTGGCATTTCAATTTAATTTCTCGTTGTCTGTGTTTTATTTGTCTAGCATCTGTGTAAGCTGTTAGCCAATGTGCTACAAGGCTAACATATTCATTTGGACAGAGTGATTAACTGATTTATAGTGTTGTCACAATACTGGAATTTCTACAATACGTTGAAAAATATTAATATTCAATACCATTTTTTTGATACCACTAGGAAAAACTGCTACAACATTAAGGGCATAAAATATTAGGTTTTTATTGAAAGATAGCCTAAATAAAACAAGGCTAGATCATGACAGTAAGGTATATTTTTACATTAAAGAAAACTTTTTGAGGTGGTAAAACGCTGGAGAAAAACTTTTGGACTCGCATACGTTTCATTTAAATTTCTTTAGAGGGAATTCAAATTTAAAGTAAAGTCGATTTATAATGCATTGCTAAATGACATAGCATGTGTTGCAGTAGTATATATAAAATTAAATATATTTTCATGCCAAGAAGCCACATCAGATCACAAAAGGAAATTATTTCAAACACTCGACTGACGTTATGAAGTGAGTTTGGAGTAAAAATATGTTATTAAATGTGTATTTTGTTGGACAACAGGTTTACAAATGCTTCTCATTACACTATGGTGTGTGTGTGAACTCACTGTCAGAGAGAACCCAGCAAACATGTTTATGTGGGGCCCACATGGGTTACACATGGGCTGCAGGGGTACAGAGTGGGCATGGGCTCAAAATGGGCATCTTATCTGGGGCCCACTTGGGTGACCCCGCAGGGACCCACATGGGTGAACTCAGGTGGGCTCCCCATGTGGTTCCTAGTTGGGTTATTAATGGGAAATGTGTGCTTGGGCTCAAAATGGACTAACTTTTTAGTACTAACTTTTAGTACTTTTTTTGGACTAACCTTTGCCAGCACATGACCAGCTTAAACCAGCAAAGGACCAGCATAAACCAGCAAAGGACCAGCATCCCAGCGTCAAAACATACCTAACCAGCATATGCTGGTTTTTTCAACAGTGGGGACTCAATTTGTTTAATCAAATATACAAAAGAGAGAGAAAAAGCGCAGCTGGTATCGGTGTATTGATGCTGCGAAAAAACAAAAACAAGTATTAGATAAGTTAAGTATTAAATAAGTTAAGTTAAGATTAGATAAGTATCGAAAACTCGATATTTCTGACAACACTACTGAGGTGCAGAAAGCTGGTAGCACACCTACATCACGGAGACGTCTGCATTTACATCTGCAAGACTTTTAGTGTGTTTGTTCATCTGCAGTACAGGACCTTTCCTATCAGATGTCAAATAGACGTTCAGAAGATGTCTTTAAGATGTTTATGATTTAGAATGTCTGTAAAACTGACATCTTATAGGCCTATCTATCAGATGTTTGTACACAGCAGATGCTTTCCAGATGAAGCGATCTTTAACAGACATCTTGCAGACGTACGTCTCTGGTTCTTGCTCAACTGGTTCGCCAAACACTAGCTAACATTACAGTAACAGATGCTATCTATCATATCTAGATAAAAAAAGCAAGCTAGTACAATTTACAATATTGTTCTGAATAACCTTCATGTATTTACATAAGTATGACGCACATTTTATCTAAGTTATTTTATTTTGCCAAAACTACACACTGTACACACATTGTGTTTATCATTGCTTTCTGTTTCTGTGTACACTATTCTCTGTGTAGAAAATTAATTAAAAAAAATTTTAAACTACACACTGTATACTGTGAACAATAAGCTTAGTAGTTAGAGAAAAAGCAGCCATTAAAGTGTATTCTAAAAGTACTAATAATTTACTAATATATTAAAAAAATTTGAAGTACGCTACAAATGTACACTCAACACAATTAAGTACACTTCTTTTCCACAAGAGTAACTGACGGTCCACATTATGCAATTTCATTAAAACCCTCATTAATCTACATTAATGTGTTATGGTGTTCATCAAGTCAATTTCAAAACATTTTCTGCGGTGCACTTGATAACGCTGAGATATGGAGATAAACGCTGCATAAATTGAAAAGTGAATGTTTATTTTTTGTGATATTTCCCAGTGTACTCTGTAGTGTGCGCTGTCTTGTCAGTAGTGTTCACTGTCGCTACTACAGGCCACATAAACAATGCTTACAAACTACACCAGCGCTATATAATGGCTATAAAGATGTCCCAGACCTCACACAGAGTTTGATAAGCTCAGCCATGGACATGTTTAATAAAGTGACGGCTTTTCTGCAGCAGACCTTGGAAACAGTGAGTAAACACTGACTTCTGAATGTCTTCAAACTAGCCTGTTAGCTTAGCCTAGCTAATGTAGAACAACTCAAGAGACTGAAACCTGTTGCACGATACAGTCGAACTTTATTGAAATGCTACAGACGTATATGAGAGGCTGTATATGAACGAAATATGCGATTTAAATGACTGCCAGCGTGTTGTCATGTAGTTCAGTGCTTTATATGAAGATGTATACATTGTCTTAAGTTTAGCTTTTGTGCTACAGTGGTTGAACACATAGTGCACTAAACACTAGATTGCGTTGGTTTACTGTCTTTTATTGTTTATTAAGTCCATAGTTGCGATTTTTATAAATATTGAAGGATATATGTGAGTTTTTTTATTGACCACACACTGTTGGGTTTGTCATTTGAGAGTTTGTTTACGTGGTCTGGACAAGTTTCTGACAGGAAGAGGAAAGAATGACCTTAAAAACCACCCCAAAATAAAAAATATATATCCATAAAAATACATAAAATATTTGAAGACCTAAACCACACCTAAAATGCCTTGCCATTATACAATAAACCAAGTGGCAAAACAATCATTTGTACACATTATTGCATTATACATAAAAATGATAAACATTTCAACAGTAGTGCATATAAAATATATAAATATAAATATTTTCTATGAATTTAGCCTTGTTTTCTGCTTATTACTCAGGACTACCTTTATGTTACACAGTGAAGAATTGTGCATTTATAGGAACTCAGTGTTGATATTAATAATCATTTAGAATTAATACTAGTAATGAAAGTGTAACTGCAGTAAAATACTGTTGATTCTGTTCTGATTCTTACAGAGCGAGCCTTCGATAAACCTGCTGGACTCTTTTGTGGATCACTGGAAAGCAATAACCAACTATTACATAGAAACAACAGGTAAAACTACACGTGTAGATTCACGTTAAGCAGTAATTTACTTTGTGTTTGAGATTATAACACAAAAAATTTAATTATGCCATACGTTAGAGGGAAAAAAAACATCAGAGACATCAGTTGTATGTTTGTCTCATGCACTAAGATGAGTCTCGTCCGGTGAAGCAGACAGACATCCCATGGCGGCTCAGACAGATGCTGGACATCCTGGTGTTTGAGGAGACACAGCAAGGAGAGGAAACGGGTCCCTGCATGGAGTACCTGCTCCAGCACAAATTACTAGAGACACTTTGCACGCTGGGAAAAGCACAGGTATGAAAACACAGACTCAAGACAGAGATTAAAGCTGTAAATGAACTGAAATATTGCTTCTTTGTGCAGTATCCTCCTGGGATGAGTCAACAAGTGACGTCGTTCTTCTCTAAAGTCCTGAGCCAGATTCAGAAACCTGTGCTGCATTTAATCAACGTCTATCGGCCCGTACAGGTATGACTTTATCAGTAGGAACTGTTACTATATGGAAAAGAGCTGTGTGAAAATGTTTAAAACATTGTGCTTTTGTGTCAAAATAACTGTTTGAAAATTTTGAAGTTGGTAATATTTTTTTATATTTTTTAAAAAAGGCTCCTTTGCTGACCAAGGTAGCATTTATTTGATCGGAAATACAGTAATATTGTGAAATATTATTACAATTTAAAGTATCTGTTTTCTATTTGAATGTATTTTATACTTGTGATGCAAAGCTGAATTTTCAACATCATTACTCATTATCATTCTAATATGCTGATTTGCTTAAGAAACGTTTCTTCTTATTATTATCAAAGATGAAAACTGTGCTGCGTAATATTTTAGTGGAAATTGTGATACATTTAAAAAATATATATTTTTTTATTAATATAAAGTTCAAATGAACAGCATTTATTTTAAATATAATTTTTTTCTTTTTTGATTAATTTAATTAATTTTTGATTAATTTAATGCATCCTTGCTGAATAAAAAATTGTTTAAAAAAAATCTTGCCATCCCGTAACTTTTGAACAGTAGTGTAAGTAATGATAGAATTTTTTTCATGTGAATGATTCCACTTATAACAGTGAACAGCAATACATATTATTATTTATAATTTAACATCTATTTTGTTGATTTTTATTAGAGTGTAGAATTTTAACATTTGGATAGCATATATAGTAGAATCACTTTTTTTTTAAATGAAATGAAGCCTGCAGTGCTTGAATGAAATAATAGGTTACATTACTGTGAAGGGGACACTCAAATACAAAGTCTATTTCTTTTTTTGTCACTCTCTGTTATAGAAACTGATCCATTTATGTGGACTCCCTGATTCAAAGACTGAAACAGATGAGTCTCAGTTTTTATTTGCTGTTTGCACTCGCGTCAAAAAAGACCCTTATGTCCTCAACTATATCCTTGAGGTACTTTCTTCATCATGTCCTCTTTCACCACTGTGTTGACTGTTATTTAAACTCATTTAGAATGTGAAGCTGTGATAAGTGAATAACGAACACATCTACATCTCCATCGCAAAGATTACCAAAGACTCTCAGAAGAGGTGCAGCTCTACCTCAGACGAGGCTTTGGAGGAGGGCTGCAGTGGAGCCGCCTGTCCTGAGAGGGCACCCTCTCCGCCTCCTCCCTCTTCTAACGCTACCTCCTCCTGTTCGGCCCGCAGTGGAGCTCATCCCTCCAGCTCACCTCAGACAGCCACGGGCATTATCCCTGTACTCATGCACCTGGGGAAAAGTCAGGTGAGTCATCGTGAAGAGATATACGACAGGCTGGATGTGCAGCTAAACAGAATGTGTGAACGGAGAAAGTTCTCATGGCTTATTTACACCAAGTTCAGTTTTTAACCAAGTTCATTTAAAATTACACAATGCATCCCAAATGAGCCCACAGATGACTGTAATCTGTGAATATTTTTACAGAAAAAAATAAAAAATACTTGCAGCACATGCTGTTTAAGACTTGTATATATGTAGATAAAACAAACAAACAAACAAAAAATCCTGGATGTATGTACACCACAACGAAGGAGAGATATTTTAGTTATTAATAATTTTCACAAAACTATATGCACATTTGGTGTTTAATTGTAACTAAAATTAGGGCGCTAAAGTAAAATAATTTCACAATTATAATATTAAATGATAATTAAGTTATAAATTAAAATGATTGCATTCAACTAAATAATATAATGTAATGTAATGTAATATAATAATAGTAATATAAAATAAATAATATAATGTAATATAATATAATAATATAAAATAACTTAATTAATATCTTAGGTTAACATGTTAACTTTGACAGGCCTAAAAATACATTATTTAAAATCTTTGTCTTTCAGCTTATCTGGCCCTTTGGTTTATCAAAAAAAAAAAAAAAAAAAAAAGCTTGCTAAAGAAAAAAGTATTTAATTTTTTTTTAATTATTAATATAATTTTTTTTTTAACATGTTAACTTTGACAGGCCTAAAAATACATTATTTAAAATCTTTGTCTTTCAGCTTATCTGGCCCTTTGGTTTATCAAAAAAAGAAAAGAAAAGAAAAGCTTGCTGAAGAATAAAGTATTTAATTTATTTTAAATTATTAATATACATTTTGTTTGTTAAATTTAATTACTTGATTAGTAATCATTAATTTTGTCTGGTGAAGACCTAGAAGATGGCCACAACCTTATAGTTTTTAAAGAAGTAATAAGAAATTAAATGAAATAAGAAATTAAAGAAAGGTAATTTATCTTGTTTATTTCCTACTTTTCGAATCTGGAGCAATTAATTTTTGTACACTTTTAAGCACCATTTTTAACATTTCGGCAACATGTACAGTAGAGTCATCAGATTTTGACATGAAATGAAGCACTCAACGTTTCTATGAAAAATTAGGTTGCAATACACTGTAGCGAATCAGCTCAAAGGGGGAATATGCATAATTAATCATAACTAGTTATAATTAATTATAAATATTTAGATCCGCTGTAAGTATTTACTTGACCTCTCAGGGTCAACTGTCTGTCAATTCTAAGAACATTAATTTCCTGGTTAAGGGAAATAACTTTCTTACTGTACAATACGACACGGAGCATGTTGCAAAAATCTGCATGATTAGGGACTGCGATTATGAGCAATGAGGCTAAGTTTGACACTTGCACGTCTTGTCTGTCTGAAAGAGAGTCCTGATGCAATCTGAAGGCTCAAGTTGATCTTTGCTGAAGTTGGTTGATGAAAAAGAACCAGTTTGAGTCAGAGGATCTTGGTGAATGGAAAGTCAAGGCCGAAGCCTGGCGCGAACTTAGGGTGTCCTTAGGAGCGTTCTAGCTCACATCCTCATCTTCTCAGAATCTAACAGAACCGCAGACTGAAAGCTAGGTGTTGGAGCCCGCACCGGCTCAGGCTTCAACACGCTTCTTAGCAGGAGAAGGATATCAAAAGACATGAGCAGAACTGTGCGTGAGCCTTTTAAGGTCTGAGAAGATTTCTGCCTCTCGGGATGGGCTTGTCCAATGAGAAAGTACCCACATATAATATAAACGCTCATTTAGATCATCAGAAGACAAATTCTAAGAGACCAAACATAGTATGGGTGGGGTTATATTAACTAGTGGTCTATCATAACATGCATAAAACCGCATACAATACAACAGACAATATACAAGAACAGTAATGGTATACACAATGTTCTGAGGAGATTTGTGTTTCATCAAAGGAAGGTTTTCCTATGAATAAATTAGAAAAGAGTCAATTTTTACTGTGCATTATGTGTCTTTCCTATGGAAAATGTAGTGAGAGGGAGAACTCTCAACATGCCATTAGGTCGTAAAGTGTATCTGGTCTAGCAAAGGTGTCATGGTTGCCATGGTGACCAGGGGCCTGGTGTCATTCGCAGACATCCTGGCACCCAGTATGTTTATTGGGTGAGGGGTCTGTGACTATTTGTTAATCTAATGAATAATTGATTTGTTAAATCTAATGAAAAGTGGTGTGTCTGATTGGTCCATACGCTACAACACTCTGAGAAGTGGACCCTCAAAAATTATGCCTAAATTACACCCTCTTGTCACTCTCTGTTAGATAAAACGTTAAATAAACTACAATTGTTTGCAACATATTTGTAAAAATACAGTTTATAGTTTAGTGATGTGTTGTGCATTAAAGCCAATGAATTTCACTTTCATTATCAAGTATAAAATGGCAAATATGCAACTCGGTGTGGATAGTTTTTGTGCAAAATCTAATTTGTAAACTTCTGTGCCATTTATCTTGTGTTTGAACACGTCTTAAGAGCTGGCCAGACAGCTGTACACAGAGCACTGGAGTTCATAATCATTGTTTTTAATGAGACTGTCTGTGCCTCTCGCTCTTAGAAAAGTCGTGTTGTGCTCAGATCCATGGAGAGTTTGCTGCTGCTGGTCAGTTTACCACAGGAGGACACTGGACATCTGCTGGCTGAGGGAACGCCACTGTGTCACCTACTCGCTCAGAGACTGACTGAACTTTACTGCCTCATACCCTCATCACTCGACCCTGCAGACATTCACAGCTACTCCGGCGCACAGTGGAGGTGTGTGTTTGTTATCAAGCGATGAAGTGTTTACACTTACTTTATTTGTGGACCTGTTTCTTATCTGCTTATTGTAAACATTCATCCTGAAGGTGTGTTATTGGTTTTGCAGGGATCATTTCACACAGGACAGTACAGAGGAGAGCCAGTCGTTTCCTAGCAGTGAGAACGTCCAGAGGTTCTTCAGTTTTTTGGACTACTGCAATGAGCTCACCAAGGAAGCACCAAGGGTTTGGCAAAATCATTATTTTTGTGCTGATCATGTATGTGTGTTTGCTTTAATTCGAAAAATGTCCTGAATAAAATTGACTGCTGAGTGTAAGATACTTTTTCCTGTTTCCAAAAATTGCTAATAGTACACTAGTTTGAAACAACCTCAAAAATGTTTTAATATAAGTTTGTGTCATACTAATTATAAACGTATTGCACATAATTATGCATGTTTGTATGCATGTATGTTTTCCTGTAGGTACTTGGTGTTAAATTGGCCAGAGCAATTCACCTTCAGTGGCTTAAAGGAGTCACTCGGCCTCATCTGCTTCAGATGTGAGTAGAAAACATTCATCAGAATTGTGAGCGTGCAACATGATAGGAAGAGTGATGTTAATTTTTCTTAAACTCTGGTTGTCCAGGTCAGAGGCTGGGCTCCTGGTACACACTGCTCTGCTGTCCTGTTCTGTACGTCACATACATTCTCCTGCGCTCCTGGAGGAACTGGTTCAGTTTCTGCTTGGCAGCGACACACATTGCGAAAAGCAACAGGACGCACACACACACGTTCTACGTTACCGCCTTATTGAAAACTGCAACCACATCTCAGACGAGGTAACTGGGCCAAATGATTAAAGGGATAGTTCATCCAAAAATGAAAATTACCCCATGATTTACTAACTCTCAAGCCATCCTAGATGTGTGTGACTTTCTTCTTTCAGACAAATACAATCAGAGTTATATTAAAAAATGTCCTGGCTCTTCCAAGCTTTATAAGGGCAGTGAATGGCTGTTAAGATTCAGTAGTCCAATAGAAGTCCAATAAAGTGTATCCATCCATCTTAAAAAAGTGCTCCACATGGCTCTGGGGGGTTAATAAAGGCCTCCTGAAGTGAAGCGATGCATTTGCGTAAGAAAAATATCCATATTTAAAGCTTTATAAACAGTAATCTCTAGCTTCCGCTGTCATACGTGTGATCATGAGAGAGTGACGTCCAGCAGATGATGTAGGCGTAGCTTAAGCTCTGGTGAGAATATGCTAATCTCGCACCAATATTTGTTTACGGGAGCAAAGGACACAAAGTTTCCTTTGTTTATAAAAGGAAAACCAGTCTCTTCTTGGCTAATATCGAATTATCCTCGTTTTGTACTTCTAATTCATGACCGGTGTTTTGTTTTGCTGTCTCCTCTGTGCTTCTACGTTTGTCACCTCTCACCGTTGCGTATGCTATGTCCAGGGCTCAAATTGAGGGGGGATGGCAAAAAAAGTCAAAAAGCATCCCCTCTGTAAAACCACCATCCCCCCTTACAATCCCCTTTAGATTATTAATGTTTTGTATTATGTAAAACTTATCATGCATATGAAATGTTAAAATTCTCTATGTATGATAATTTACAAACTAAATAATGCCGATTGACCAATCTGACGTCGGAACTGTAACAAGCAGTTAATAGACTTTCCCCTGACATAATGTTATTGTGCTGTATGTATGACTGTGAGGGACTCAGAGACGGTAGGAGAGCTGACATTATTGAGTATGTCACCTGCTTTGCCAAAAACAAACAAACACGTCTTGAGAGTCCAAAAGCATTCACTGCGCGATGAAGCCTATCAGAATGCAGTTAGAATGCCCTTATAATTCAAGCAATGAAAGAAAAAATACCCATGTATGAGTTTTTATGTTTTTATATTCATTGCACAAGCAATGTACTTTCCTGATTATCAGCAAGGCTTCAGGAGGCCTTTATTAACCCCCTGGAACCGTGTGGGAGTACTTTTTTATGATGGGTGGATGCACTGTATTGGACTTCTATTGGACTATTGAATCAACAGCCATTCACTGCCATAAAGCTTGGAAGAGCCAGGACATTTTTTTTTTTTTTTAAATATCTCCGATTGTATTCATCTGAAAGAAGAAAGTCATATACACCTAGGATGGCTTGAGGATGAGCAAATCGTGGGGTAATTTTCATTTTTGGGTGAATTATCCCTTTAAATACATTTTCACGGTTGGCAGCGTCACCGCGTGTTACAATGTTTCTTTTGCCCTTTGTCAGATCAGCATCACAACCTTGCGTCTCTTTGAGGAGCTTCTACAGAAGCCCAGCAAGAGCATCTTGACCAATCTGGTGCTGCGTAATCTTGAGAAGCGCAACTACAGGCTGCCCGGTTCAGGGGTCGTGGACGAGAGACATGGAGTTGAGAGTGATGTTCTGGAAGAGTCTGAGTGAGCAGAGAAACTGAACACAGATTCTCTTATTTCTCATATTGACTTATCATTGATCTCTCACTGTCTTTCTCCTTCAGGGAGCTGGAAGAGGATCCCTTCTTCACAGACATGTATGAAGACAGTGGGTTCGGCAGCCAGGAGCCTCTTCTGTCTCTACCCAGTGTCAGAGAGAGACATAATCCCAGTGCGCACACACAACTTGCAGACATCGTCAACAGGTATCATTAGAAGTTGTTCAGCAGATCTTCAACCAAAGCCTATACATTTTTAATTATAAATACTTTAATACTTTTACTAAGCAAGGATGTATTGAATTGATCAAAAGTGAAAGAAATGTATAATGTTATGAAAGACTTCTATTTTAAAAATAAATGCCATTCTTTTAAGCATTCTATTAAAGAATGAAAATTATAAACTGCTTAAACAAGCTTGTATATATATATATATATAATATATAAAATTATTAAAATATACAATATATAAAATATGTATATATTTCTATTATATATATATATATATATATATATATACACACACACAGAGGGCTCCAGACTGCGACAAATGCGACAAATTTTTGTGAGCGGTCGCACTGGCGCGACCACTGCATTGTCCAACTCATAAGCGTTGCCATTTCTTTTGCATTTGAGAAACATCAAACGGCAAACGAAACGAGAGCGAAACTAAACCGCGCTACGTTTCAGCTGTGCAGCGCGGACCATTTATCAGCTTGGACTGCGACGCAAACAAACTTGTTCGAGCTCAGAACAGCTTTACTCGGGAGCCAAAGTTGATTTCGCGACACTGTTACTGCACAGATGCAACAGTGCTGCCAGATCCAGTGAGAAGCGTTCAACTTCTGCACAGAATTCTCTGTTATAAACAGCGCTGACATACGTCAGGAAACCAGAAGCGGTAACGCTAACTGTAACCATGGTGTTGTGGTAGAAATGCATTAAATCATTAATTTCAGGGTTTGTACAACCTTTTGAGAGAGAAATTCAAGCACTTTTCAATGACTTTCAAGCATTTCACACAACTATTTCCAGCACTTTAAAGCTCTGAAATGATCCAGTTTGAATGTAATTTTTAATGGCATGAACAAAATATACTTTGGTAAACAAACGCTTATGTAAAATTTAAAAAATACATCAAATCACAATTATAACCAGTAGACGGCAGCAGAGGAGCACTTATTGGCTTATTAGTCATTCATTTCTACCTTTTCTCTATATTTTGAAATTATAAAATCACTATTATAAAATATCAAATCATCAAGAAATCAGATTTTGTCAGAATTTTACACTTTTTTTGT